>NW_020954608.1:40907111-41078737 GCF_900497805.2 Vombatus ursinus
AGAGACAGAGAGACAGAGACAGAGAGACACAGAGAAGGAGACAGAGAGACACAGATAGAGACAGAGAGACAGAGATAAAGAGAGATAGAGACAGAGACAGAGAGACAGAGACAAAAAGATACAGTGAGACAGAGAGACAGAGAGACAGAGAAACAGAGACAGAGAAATTATATAGAAGATAGACAGATGGATGGAAGTTCTAAAAAGTGAAGTAAAGTTAAGTAAATTAATTAAACAAATTTAAGGCAAATAAATTAGAGAATGTGAACTGAAGGAAGATGATGAATATGGTACATGATATTTAAATTAGGGAAGACCTTTCAAAGTCCTGGGTCTTAGTAACCAGAATAAAGTTCTAGGTTACAGGGAAAGATAGACTATTTGTAGCATGTCATTACAATTTATAGCCACATAATAGTTCTTGTTACTTATAATGGCTTGTATAAACACTTGCATAGTGTTTTCTAATTTTCCAAAGAGTTTTCCTCAATAAGAGGGAATGTGGTATAATGATTCAAGAGCAGTCCTTCGAGTCAGAAAGACCTGGACTCGGGTCATGCCCCTGACACATATTGGCTGTATTACCATAAACAAGTCACTTTACTTTTCAGGGTCCTGAAGCAACTTTTTAATACTATAAACTGCAGATCAGGTACCCAACTGTGTTGGTAGAGGAAGTTTCCTCACTGCGAATTCCCTACGCCAGTGAAATCACGAGTCTGGTCCAAGTAATCCAAATAACTTCACCACAACAGTTTTGTGAAGTAGTTAATGTAAAGATTATTATTCCTATTTTGTGAGATGAAGAAATTGAGATTCATCTGTGAAGTGGCCTGTGGCCACACAGTTAATGTGTATAAGAGCCAGGATTTGAACCTAGGTGTCCTGACTCCAAGTACAGTTTCTTTCTACTATACCATACTGCCTGAAAAAAATCAGTCGATACTAGTGAGGGAATGCGTCTGTCTAGAGTAACAAAAAGCAAAAACATAGTGAAACCAAGCAGAAATGGAAGACAATCTATTTTCATGTTTTTTAAAAAAATTCTTAAAGATAACATTTTAATTTTATAACTTTGTTTTTGATCCAATATTTTGAAACAAATCAAAAACTTAGTTTTGATTTTCAGAATTATTATTTTTGTTTTCACTCTCATTTTCTATGCACTAGGACTCACCAATGGAAGAATTGTTCACCCCTTTGTGTCTGTTTCTATCATGGCCTCTCATAACTGACTGTTCAATGTAGTTCAACAAATATTTGTTTAGTGCTTACTACGTATAAAACATTAAACTGTCACCTCTAGGTGTCATAGTGTTAGTTTATGAAGCTCACAGGCTCATTGATAAAATTGTGGTATTAATAAGGCCCTGCTTTTGTGTTATGTCAATTTCCCCCCACTCCATGTAGCTAGTTGCTTTTAGCATATATCTAATGAACTAATTCATGAGGATACAATTATGGTACACCCCTTATGCCTTGCTTATTTTCTTTACAGAGAAGCTAATTTGTGAAGAAACTACCAATTAGATAATGTACTAGATCTTCACTCTAAACTCTGGTTACTGAATTAAGTTTCTATTATTTTAGAATATTCTTATATATGTATACATATATATATATGTGTGTATATATATATATATATGTATGTATGTATTTAAACCTGCAGTTTGCATTGTAGCTGATTGGGGTTTTTGATTGTAGATTGAGTAGAGGAATGACTATTTTTTAAAAATTGTTTTACCCTTTGCTAGGAAACGATCACCAACGATCCTTTCTTCTTGAGTACAACTTTGGTTTCCTCTTTTTTTTTTCAGTTCAGGGGTGTGGTTTCAGAAGAAAAAAAGTACTTTTAAGATGCTTTACAAAGACAGATTTGTCAGGCTTCTCCCTATTTATTTATTTGGCATTGTTTTTATTTTAGAGAAACCAAAAAAACTGTGCATGGCATGTTGGGACAACAATAGATAAGAACTCCTAACAATAGGAGAAGGAGTAACAGAACAAAGAGGCAAAAAATGAAGTTTTGAAAGGCAATATTCTTCAGCATTGAGAAAGTAATGAAAGGTCAGAATGAAGCTCAATAGAAAAGCCATTATGAAGGGAAAAGGAAGAATTTAGCTTTTATTTTGCTGTCAAGATTTGGGATTTGTTTTCCTTCCATTCTGACAAAACTTTGTTGTTGATTTTTCCCCCTACAACCCACACAATTTTTCGTTATGTGTGATTTTAAACTTCCTTGTGTTTATATCACCATGTCTATGAAATTTTTCTCCCCTTTTCAATTCTGTTTTATGGAAAAGTTTTAGGAGTTTGAGAATAGGGTGTATTTTCTTTTTATCTCAATTTTTCCCCACATGAAAGAGAAATGAACTAAAACCCGGCACAACATAATTCTGAAGAGGGATTCTTTTTGAGGAAGGGGGTAGGAACATAACTGATTGACAATATTAATAGAACTGTTTGATATTTCATAGTTAATGACTAACTTACCACATAAAATGTTTTACAGATAGAAAAATCAAAACATGGTACTATATGACATTGTCTTAAAGTACATTGGGTGGCAGACTTAGGATTAGGCTTTGGGGTTTCTAATTCCTATTTTATCATTAGTCCTCTAAATCTCTGCTCTTCTGGAAAAAAAATGAGTCTTGAGAAACTGATGGTACTGGAGATGAATTTCATGAAGACATGAGTCATAATGGGTGGTTTGATGTTATCAAATGTTTTCATTTTGCTAAGGCCTTTTGAACAGATATTAGAGCAACAAATTTCATCATTATGTTCAACTTTATACTTTGTAACATTGAACTTTTGGTCCAAAAGATAGCAGCGCTACGTTCAGCATTCTTCCTTTTCTCTCATAGGAGTTTCTTATATTAAAAACAAAACAAAAACAGAAGTCTCAAATTTTCTTTTGTAGTAGCTTGAAATAAGAATGAATTTTGACCATTTTTAAGATATGACTTGTAACGGTTATTATGCATCATAAATTTATAGTGGGTGAAATCACCATTATTTCACAACTTAATCCAGTGACAATGGACTGGGAACAGGAGGGCAGAAATCATGAGAACCATTTAGTAAGAAGGATTGCCACTTAGGAAGAGTAGAAGGTCAGGAGGGTAAGGAATTCTAAAGCTAACTAGGAATATTTTTGTCTTGGGTAAAAACAGGGTTGGGGTGAGGGTAGCAGCTCAGAGGACACTGCAACCATGAGGACAGAACGCAATCATTACAGCAGAGGGTGTGGTTTGGCTCTCAGCCCGGAAGGATTCAGTGGGCAAAGTTGGTCCAGAAGAGGGATACTAAAGTTATGATTTTGAGGGTAACAGCTAATGAAAAACAATGAGCTGAGGAACAGGTATGGTAGTCACTTCATGGAGGAAATGTTTTGAAATGTCATTTATCTTGTGATAATTAGAGCTTAGGTAACTAGGGAAGCACTAAAATGGTGGACAGTAGGATTGAGGCTAGATATGGAGGCAAGTGAAATCGGAGTGGGGGAATGGACCAGGATAAATAGAGATGGATCAAGAAATCTGAAGTATAAGAATCCTGTACCCACTGATTATCAATACTCCCTTGTCATTTCTGACATGGACAAACTTGAGGGAATAATGAAAGGCTCAGCAAGTGTCAGTCAGCAAGGATGCAGCAGTTATAGTCTTTTTTGAGCCCTTTTGTGTAGTTTTTGCCTAAGATCTCAAGTATCTAGCAACACAGCCCAATGTGTGAGGTCTTTTCCCAGAAACATAAAATACAAGGGGAATACAGACACACAGGGGAAACTACCCAGGATATCAGACTCTTCAGAGCTGCATAGTTTTGCCATAAAAGGTCTCTCAGTTCAACTACCACAGTATATGTAAAGGGCCAGCTTAACATCAGCCCAGAGCTTTAAGCTTTTTTCCACTATTCAATGCTGAACCTCAAGGTAGGACAGTGACTGGCACCCTCCTTAGGACTATTGACAATAGATATTACCTTCCTGACCCACAAATTAACAGTCCTGCTTTTCTAATTGTGGTGACAGGAGATAGGCGGTCACAATAAGGGCAAAGTCTAGTTTTAGAAAAGAAAGTTACATTTTTAAAAATTGGCTCTATTTAGGGTAAAGTCACTTCAGGACGTTCTTCAGGAGTTCTTTCCTTCCATTAGTTGTACTCTAAAGTAGGATTTGGCAATATGGCACAAAGCAATGGTGGAATTCATGCTGGAGCCCTCTGAAGGGTGTGGTTTGTTGTTATTTTTCCAACTCTTAAATAATTCTGGACATTTTACCAGCAAAACAGAAAATCGGTCAAAGTGTGTGTGTGTGTGTGTGTGTGTGTGTGTGTGTGTGTGTGTATGTGTGTGTTATTGTTTTACTTTGCTTATCCTACTCCTATATTATACCAGGAAACACTGAAGACTATGTAGCCTGATCCAGACTATTAGAATGTCTGGGCTTTGCCCTGCCTCAAATCTGAAGGTGAAGATGGCTATTTTTTTTTGAGGGGAGGTGTTGTAGAAGGAATTTTACAATATGGATATATTTTTCTCTGATTATTGTTCAGCTTCATATTTAAGGTAAAAATATAACTGGCAAGGTTTCCTATACCAGTTTGACCTTTTCAAAAAAAATATAATCTGTTGATGTTTATACATTAATCTTCTCCTTTAGATCTAAGTTCTTTGAGAAAAGAATCCTTCAAAAATGAGAAGTGATGCTTTATAAAGATTTGGGTATTTTTCCTCTTTCTCCTGCTGCCTCCTACTTTCAGGATTATAGACAATGCAGAGTATTTCAGCTGTTCTTGGCTATAGACCACAGGGTTTCAGACCCATTTTCATGTAAATAATTTAGCTTAGTGTGGCACAATAAGTTAATGAATGGGTCATAGAATAGGGTTATCATAGTCACTCCTTATTTTTCTCTATTGTTTGGATATGTGAGATGATGTTTAAAAAATAGAAATTGGTCGGAATTAAGAATCATTTCCATATTCAAATCTTAACTTTTTTTTTTGTTTTCACTTAGATGTATTTTCTGTGGATCCAAGATTTACTGAAATCTCTCATTTAATATATGAGGAAACCAAAGCTCTGAGAGGTTAAGTAATGCCTAGGGTTACACATGAAGCAGGAAACAGAAATAGAATTTGAACCCAAGTCCTCTGACCTCAAATTTAATGCTTCTTCAACTACATCATGCTGCTCCATTTGATCTTTACTCTCAAAAGTTTAACCTATTCTCTAGCTCTTAGATTTTACTGTGGTTAATAAGTAGTAACTAGAGTGGCATGTCACATGCTGGTATGTCAGGTGGTAAATTTTATACTATAAAACATATTTCTTGATATTTGACTTCGGATATGAGCTAGAAATTGCTCATATCATTTTCCCTGAAAACATAATTAAACCTTAACTATTTTTCAGAAATATGGAATAAAAATGAACATAATAATTCAACCACCACTCCAAATACCTCTTTATGTCCTCATATGGAATTTGGCTCCCAATTTAAAAAACTTTAAAAAAAATTAAGCACACTGACTAAGTTGCCAAGAGAAATTTGGAGAATATGTTTTATTGGATTACTTTAATACCTGTTTTGTGCTCTCTCTCTCTCTCTCTTTCTCTCCCTCTTTCTCTTTCTCTCTTTCTCTCATGTCCAGTGAAAGATCAATGGGCTAAATATACTAATGTATTTACAATTAAAATCTGATAGGAGCTGATTTTGTACATTCCCTGGTTAAGTTATCCACATAGAGATAGATTATCCTTTTTGAAAAGATTATTTTGTAGAACAGAATGACTGTAAACATGATGCTTAGACTATCCCTACTTCTATAAAAAGTCTCTACAGAAATTTAAGATAATACATGAATAATTCATATAAGTCTTATCCATATCTTCAAGTATCAATTTTGCATTGCTATTATAGAATCTCCTTCCTTTGTTCAGGGAGAATTGATTCAAAATGGAATAATCTGAATTGATGCCCAAAGTTCACATTTTGGAGAAAAGTTTGGTTGATTTTTGATAATATGCAAACTTTTTCATATTGAATGTGCAACTTAGTTGTGTTGAGAACTCTTGGTGTAAAACTCTCTCCATTGATATAGACTGGCAATTCATCTGTAAATTATGGTCTTAGATACATTGAAAGATTAAATGATTTTCTCAAGATTGCACACACTTGCTATGTGCAAGATGCACAACTTGAACCCAGGTCTTCTTGGCATGAAAGCAGGGTCTGTGGCCTTTATATCATTCAGTTTATGATTGCATTCATGAAATACCTCTATAATATCAATGTTGATCTACAGGATTATTTCTTTTCTCTTGATTTAATGATTATGGATTTTATTTTGCTCTATAAAACCTGCCAGTTTTGGGGAATGTGATTCTTTTATGTATGACATATTGGAATTCAGATGACAATATACTTCTTATACAGAAGTCCTATTTTGTTTGCAAGTTCATTCATTGCCTTGTGAAACATGTAATTTACCAAGATGAGCACAAAATTTAACTGCAATCATTTTTATTGATTGTCTAAGATAGTTCTTTCTGTGGCCTAGTGGTTATAGTAGTGGAAAGGGTAGCAGTTGGGAAAATTGAATTCTAGTCTGGGCTTTGCTACTGACTTGTTGTATAACCTTAGGTAAGTTACTAAACCTCTTTGTTTCTCATTTTCATACAAAAAACTGCTGATAAGACTACACAGGCTTATCTGCCTCACTGTGTTGTGAGGATAAAATGAGATAATAGAAATAAATATGATAATAAAATTGAGGTAACAGAAATAAATGCTCTTTGAAAATAAATAACTGAAAAGTTACCAATGCATCTGCTGTCATTTTTTTTTTCTTTAGGATAATGAGGTGTTCTGATTTATATATATATATATATATATATAGAATATATATATTTAGAATATAATCCCATGTTGCTTTTTCTTTCCTCTGTCCAACACTGCTTCCTGTTTACTGTTGCTTCTAATTGCTATTGGGGAAGGGAAGAGTTTTTAGGTGCATTTGGACACATTACTTACTTACACATGTAACACTCAAGTAAATGCCAATTACTCAGATGTTATTCTTTATCTCTTGTCGCACAGATTCCAAGAATTTTTTTTTGGATGGTGCAAAGAAGGAAGACTCTGGTTCAAAGGTGTGTTGGTACATGTTTACCAACTGGCTTTCTGGGGGGAAAATGTACCCATGACATACTTTTAATCTTCATTATCAAAATTTTCTCCATCACTTTCTTTAGTCTAGACAGTCATCAAAACAATAAATCAAGCCCTCATTTGTAGCATTTGCAGGGTGTAAATGTTCATACTTTTTAATGAGCTTTTATGTTTTTAAGGATCACTTGGAAATAGGTCGATGTATTAGAAAATTTACACCAAGTAATTTATTGTATCATAAGGCTCTCTGTCCTAAAAATGTTTCATGGATTGATAGAAAATCTGTATAAACAAATACATGCTCTCTACCCTGATGTTTCAGGTTCTTTACCAATTCCAAATGATCTTTCCAACATTAATTCACGTTTTTCTTCATGGTCCTTTTGATGCTGTAGCCAAAGTAGAACTAAATTCCCTCTCCTTTCCTCTGTGCCTTTGCTCATGCCATCTTTTCATTTTTGGTATAGGCTTCCTCAAATTCTTCATCTATTGGAATACTCTTCCTAAAAGGCCCAGCTTTGATGTCAGTTCCATTATAAAGTCTTCAATGATCCCACCAGCCAAAAGTGATACCTTTCTTCTTGAATTATTCATGCTATTGGTTGACTCTCTTTTTCACTTAATTATATTTTGCTATATATTATAGGTATTTGCTTATGTTTTACCCCTCCCACTTAATTGTAAGCTCCTTGACGACAGGAAATGTGCCATTTATTATCTTTTTATCCATGGTGCAGAACATTTAATAAGAACTTAGGAATTTTTAAATTGAGTTGAGTGATTTCTGTGTTTTAAAGGAACATCTATCTCCTAGGGTTGTTTTGAGGATCAAATGAGGTAATATTTTAAAAATACTTGACAAACCTTGAAGAGCTGTACAAATGCTAGTTATTACTATACCTGCTGCTGCTGCTGCTGCTTCTACTAATACTACATGTTAGATGAGACAGATAAATAGTGTAAAGGAACTGAGATGCATGATGGATATGTGATATATTGTGACATGCATGTAATATATTTGTAGCTGTAACACAGAGCATGGGTTCTTATGTTAAGGTCAAAGAAATTTGCAAGAGGCTTAAATTTTCTCTTAGAGAATGAAATCAACTTCAGAGGAGATGGGGAAAAAAAGAGGGTGAACATAAGGAAGAATGTTGTGGTGCCAAAAGGAAAGTTAAAGTCCTGGATAGTTAAGAAACCATATTTGGAGAGGTAGAAAAGAGGCATAATTATATTCCCATTTCCCTTACTTCTCTTTCTTCTCTTAAGGCCATCAAATAGAAGCACCCTTTCCCCCCTACTTCAGTCCATCTGTCTGTGTTAAACTCCTCTGTGACCCCTGAAGATATGGTTCTGGAGGAATACTTGTTTCTTCTTCTTCTATTAGAATGTGAACACTTTATCATCCTTTATCCATTTCTAAGGAATAAAATGAATTTAGCTTTCTAGTTTTTTCTTGATTCCTGTGTTTGCATTTCAGTCTTCTACTCAATTCTACAGATTTTTTTTCTTTTCTTCAGAAATATTTGAAAGTGTTCTATTCCATTGAACTTTCATTTCCCTCCCCTCACCCTTCCCATATGTTTATACTAAGTTTTTTTATTGTAAATTACTCTTAGTTGTGTAACCATCTAGGACAAGAAGTGATCAATCTTTGAATAGGGGTGAGCAGATGGAGTTTTTTTATGAATGTGAATGTAACCACCAAGGGTAAGGGATAGGATAGCTGAAAAGTCCTTTGGGATTTGTGGTTTTTCCAAGTTTAGGGAAGAGAAGAACTTATATCATCACATAAGACTAGGGCATGAAGAGAGAGGAGGAGAGAAGTGTGGATGAAGATATGACTGGGTGGTTGTGGGGGTATCAGCTCTTATTCTAATATCAGAAGTGCAGGGAGAAAATCTGAGAGGAGAATGGGATAGTCCATACCCTACCCTTGCCTTACTTTTATTTAATTATCTTTTTAAAAAATTGTTAGAAGAATACATTTGCCAGATTTTATATTAATTTTATAATTAATAGCCTGAGACTGAGCTTGTTTTTAAGTTGCCTGGTGCCTTTTGTTTATAACACAAGAGTATTGGGTGACATTGTAAACTTCTCAAGAAATAGAGAGATGTATTTTATAGCACATGACTGGAAGCTAAAACTCCAGCCTGCTTTTAAAGAGTTCATCTCTCTAACAGGAGAGCTGAGCTGGGATTATAGCACTAGTCTTTATCTTTTGCCTTTTGGAGTATAATGTACCAGCTCTCTTCTCTTTTATTGTGTCAGCTGTCAAGTCTTGTGTGATGCTTTCTCTGGTAGCTTTATACTTGAACTTTTTCTGGCTGCTTGTAGTATTTTTTCCCTAACTTGGAAGTTAATTTTGATCATGATATCCCTGGGAATTTTCTTTTGGGGTTTTATTTCTGTATGTCACTAGTAGAATCTTTTAATTTTCAGTTCACCTTATGATTCTAGTAGATTTGGGTAGTTTCCCTTTATGGTTTCTTCAAATATAGTATTCAGGCTTTTTCTTTGGTCATAGTTTTGGGTAGTACAATAAATCTTAGATGAGCTCTTCTTGAACTGTTTTTCAAGTCAATTCTTTTTTGATAGCAAATATCTTATTTTTTCTATTTTTTAATTTAAAAATTTTAGAAATATTTTTTGTTGTCCTATCGACAACATTCTAAAGATCTTTTCTAATTTCCAGGGAATTTGTTTCTTGACTAAACAACCACTTTCTGTTCCTTCTCCTTTCAAATCTTCCAAAAGTTTATTCTTATTTATAATCTCTTGCTCTGCTTATAGTTGTTGTGGTACTGTTCCCCTCTTCTCTATGGTCCTGTTGAGAAATTCTTGACCCATGATATTTCTTCATGGTGTTTAGTGTCTTCCTCTATTTACTCACATCTCTAACTTCAATTTTTAATTTGTGGGTTAGTGCCAGACAGAGGCACTGCCCTTTTGCCCACTTATGGTTGGTATAATCAGGCCCTGTTTTGTTCTGATCTTTCTTTCTTGTGTTCTTGCACGTAGTGTCTTTTTCTTTGGAGTCTATATACCCAAAAGAGAGGTAGACGTCAGTGTTGCTGGTCAGAATTCTATTATTGGCTATCCTTGATCAGAATGCTAGGTGGTCTGTCCCACTGAGGTTTACTGATCAAGGTTCTGTCTCATCTGTATTTCATGGGATTTTCCTGCTCAGGGCTGTGTTCCCAGAATTCCTGTAGTCAGATTTTGGTGATTTAATTGTAAAGAGCTTAGCACAGTGCCTGGCTATATAAATGTTAGCTATTATTATTAATTAATTGATTAATATTTTTTTCCAGAATAAAATATTTCCCCTGGTGTCTTGTTTGATGTTGCCTGTCTCACTCAGATTGTTCTGTTTTAGATTCCATAATAATAAGTGGGTAGTTATGTGACCAGAAAGAAGGGATCAGCTAAGAGAGAAATGAATTTGACCGTGCTGACATAGCTAGTCAATTGCAAAGCCAAGGTTCAAAAGCCCAGGTTTTCTGATAACAAATCCATTTCTTATTCCCCTGTATCAAGCTAATCTTTATAGTTGTTGACATCCATTTTCACAAAAGTGTTTTAAATAAGGTGCATCATAAGGTACAACTTGTTTTGCATCAAGTCAAATGCTCCTTTTCAAGGGCAAGTTAAGATGATAATTTGGGTAGACACCTGAATGTTCAGCAACTTAAGCTAAGAAGCCAATCAAAGTGTGCTTCCTTTAGGACCTGGCTTTTAGTAAGTTAATAATGAGATTGGTTATAGCACAGGTGCTGAGTTTTCTCTAGTGTGGTATTTAGGCTCCTTACTTTTAAAGGACTTTATTATATTCTCAGTGGTATGACCACAGTAGACTTTTTAGTGTTATGAGTTTTATTAGGTAAGGCGAGATCTTCAAGAGTCAGGATTTCAGGAGGCTGTAAGATTTGGTGTGTGTGTGTGTGTGTGTGTGTGTGTGTGTGTGTGTGTGTGTTTGCATGTAACATACCCTAACTACTGATGTTTATAGCTTATTTCTTCAAAGCAATTAAATTGGGTGAATATCTTGAACTTCTAAAGCAGTAAACAAATACCAGACATGTGGCCACTTGCTAGGTCATAGTTTCCCTTTGAACATAGTCTTGCCAGTAACATGAAGCAGCAAATACTGAATAAACGAAAAGGCAAAACATTTCTTTGTGCCAGAGAGGAAATCAGTGCAAAGAAGTGTACACTTGTTTTCTGAGTGTTAAATGAAATGAATGGAATTAGATTTGAAATATTATCCCTGTTTCTTATCAAATTGCTCGTTTCACCTGGAATTTAAACTATGTATTTCTATACCCCCTTTCTTTGTCTTCTTCTGTCAGAGTGCATTGCCTGAGACTAAAAGGACTTCACAGAAGAATTAGACCAGTTAATGTTCAATGCAATAGGTTCTCTTATTTGTTTTGGAGAAGTGCACAATGGCTTTAAGCATTGAAGGAAGCAGGAAACAGGGGGATCTATGGAAGAGTACTAGGACTTCTCACTAGGAAGCTCATTCTTTTTATGCTGTGGTCCAGGAGTTATGTCCCTCAACTAGGGCAGGGCATCTATCCCCTCACAATGGAGCTACCACTGATGCCTTCATGCTAGGGTTACCTGCCAAAGCTCCCTACCCTTGCCCCAAAACATGCACACTGGGGCTGGAACACTTCCAAAAATAGAACTGGGAAGGGACAAAAAAAGAATACAATCAAGAATGTCACCAGGGAGCCATGGATCCCATTATCCTCAAGCAGAGGTATGCTGGAGCCAGCTTGTACTGACTTAGGAGAGCCAATTTTTAAATTTTCAGGGTTATCCTTTGTACCTTGGAATTTGGTAAATGCTACACACCGGGGCTTGGTTTATTGTTTAGTTTATTGTCTAGATTTAGTGATGAAGAAAATGTTAATAATATAGATTAAACTTAAAATGTGTTATACTTTTCTGAGAGTTGATTGTTAAACATTTACCAGTACTCATTGTTTTTAGGCCATGATAGGAAGAGACAATCTATCATGGATTCATGGATACATGCTTCATGGTACCTTAGTTCTTAGAATTTCATTAGTTATCATAGCTACTGGATCAGTATTACTGGCAATATAAACCAGATAATATTATATCATGGCCAATCCAGCTTTTCCTCAATTGATGTAACAGGAAGGGAGACACTAAATGGAGAGGAAACTAGAAGTTTCCAGACTAGCATGTCCTAACTTATAGCTGTTTCCTGGTTATGGGGGTAGGGACTCCAAATAATGGGCAGAGTAAAGTGGAAGGGATATCAGGCAGAAGGAAAATCTAGAAATAGACAGCTTATTGGATAAAGATTAGGCCAGAAAAACAAACAAACTAGACTTTTTTTTTCAGCCTAAACCAGCTTCCTTACTCTCTGCTGTTTTTTCTATATGAATCAGATTGATAAACAACATTCTTAGCATGCTCTCTTTCTACCACTAAAAAAATGCAATTGAAATTTAAAATGATCATTTAAAACACTGATTTTATTCTAGTGAATTTTTGTTGTGTCACCCTGGGCAAGTCACCTAATCTCTGTCTGCCTCAGTATCCTTATCTGTAAAATGGGAAAATAATAGCACCTCTGAGGGTTTTGTGAGGTCCAAATGAGATAACATTGTAAAACATTTTGCAAACCTTTAAGTGCTATATAAATGCTATTATTATTATTATTATTATTATTATTAATCTGTATTATTTACATGTTGATAATCCCTTCTTCCTATGTACTTACTCTTCCTTGGGATTTTTTTTTTGACCCAATGCTCTTTCCAGATTCTCTTGACTTCTAGCCTCTTCTTTGCTTGATCGTCATCCATGCCATACTTCCCATGTGTGGTTGTACCCCAGAGTGCGCTCTCTCTCTCTCTCTCTCTCTCTCTCTCTCTCTCTCTCTCTCTCTCTCTCTCTCTCTCACATTCTCATTCTTTCATTCTTGCACTTCCTCTCTTTTTCACTATTTCTTACTCACTTGTTCAATCAGCTTCCAGGGCTTCAGCTATGATCTCCATTCAGATGACTCTCAGATTTATATATCTATCTATATCTATCCCTAGTCATCCTCTTGAATGACAATCTTAAAAAAAGAACTGCTTACCAGATATTTCCAAATTCAAGCATCTTTCTGAATGCTCTAGTTGGTATATTAAATACACCAGGTCCCAAACAGAACAAAGTATTTTTCTTATACGTCCTCCGCCTTTTTCCAACTTCCTTTTCTTCTGTTGAGGGTACAACCATCCTTCCAATCAAATCTCAGGCCATCTTTAATTCTTCCATATGACATATCCCACACAGAGCCTTATAAATTCTACCTCCACAATATCGACTTCCTTAATTCTCTTCCCTTCTTTCATATACCACCACCCATATTCAGGTCCTCATCACTTCTTTCTTGGCCTATTAAAATAACCTCCTAAGTGGTTCTCCTACCTCTAACCTAATCCATTTTCCACATTGCTGCCAAATGGCTATTCCTAAAACACAAGTCTAACCAAGTTGCTTTCCTGCTCAACAAGCTCTAGTGGCTTCCTTCTTCCTTTAGGATAAAATATGAAACCCTTGTTTCACGTTTAGAGCTCTTCACACTCTGACCTATCTTTCCAGGCCTATTGCACATTATTCTCCTTCATGCATTTTATATTCTAATAAAACTGGGCTGCTTGCTGTTTGCCAGACATCACATCCTGTCTCTGAACCCATACCTGATATCTACTGCCTTCTCATCTTCACCTCTTAGTACCTTTACCTTGCTTTAAAAATCAACTCGATTCCCATTTCTCTCCAAGACCTTTCTTGATTCTCCATATACTCACTTTCTATTTGCTTTTCTGTATATGTTCCTGCCCTTCTCTGCTCCCTACCCCCAATGTAAGGCCTTTGAGGGCAGAGGTTTATTTTTTTCTTTGTAGATGCAGGATCTAATACATTTATACCAGACAGTAGGTGCTTAATATATGCACATTTAATCAATGAACATTTCTGATTTGTATGCAAATAATTATCTTACTATAAAATAATTTATAAATCTACTGAAACATTACAATAGTTATTTTGGCAGTTTGGAGGAAGATGAGGAAGGACTGGTTAGACTTCTGACTATCTTGTGGATAAATAATAACGTTCAGTTAAAATACCTTGTGGAGGGCTCCCTTAAGAAAGGATAGGTTCTTTCCCAGATAACATGTTTTAGATACTGCCATAAGTGGTAAGGATGAAGGAAAATTTCCATGTCAGACCCCAATTCAAGTTGGAGTTACACATAAGTTGCCTGGGGTTTTACCACAAATGTAAATCACAAAACCCAGTATACAAAGAAATCTGTAATTTCTTCATTAACTAAAGTCTCTTTACTTGAAGTACACACAAGCCAGAGTGAATGGATACCACCCAGATAGCATCCCTGTTCTTTTTTTCTAATTACAAAAAAGGATGAAAGAAAGAAAATCTATTAATGTATTAAAATTTTTGAGGGATTTCCCCCCTTTTATTTGTTTTGATTTGATTGATGGTGGAGGTAAAGATTATACTGGCATAGGGTAGAGAATGAATGTACCAGTTAGGTTGCTTATCTGTCTGTTTGGTTGAGGGGGTTTATTTTGTTTGTTTTGGTCATTTCATTTGTTTCCATGTGTTTTAGAGATGCCCTAATAATATATGTTTGAAAAGGTATAATAGAGTTTCCAGCTACAACTTATAATGGGGGAAAAAGTAATGGACAATGAAAAGGAAATGAGAGAATTTCTCCATGTCCATTTTGGACATTTATATGAATTTTAAATTCTTCATGCTCTTCCAAACCCACCCACACAACACCATTAAAAAATATGTTGTGTGTATCAAATACAGCACAAATTTCCATGAAACCATTCCAAAAGAAACTGTAAGTTGCCCATGTAACCAATTTTGTCCTGAATTTCCCTTTGTAAGTGGAAATAAATAGCTACACTGGTCTCAACTATACTTCAGCATACTAGTTTCATACCTGTTTGAAAATATGCTTGCTTAGTAGTAATGGTTTTCCTTAAATAAGATGCTGTAATCAAAGCAAAAGAACTAAAGGAATCCCTTATTTTTTATAAATTAAATGGTTTTGGAAATGGCTTATTTAACCTTAACACACTCATCATTTAGTAAATATAGTTTCACACTTGATTCTACATCCTGGAAAATTGAGGATCGAAATTCTTAGAAGACTGAAACAATTTTTTTTTCTAACTGGAAAAATTAAAAAACAAAACTAAAAAAAATTCAAACTAAGCTCTTAATCTGTTTCCAGTATTACTGGAACTTCAGTGTTACTGAACCTGAGTCAAACTTGATTAATCTCTCTCCTTCATCCCTCATATCCAATAAGTTGTCTACTCTCATCATTACTATTACATCATATTCCCCTTTCGTTGAGATCTCTATGTGACCACTTGCTCAAGAAATTTAGCGGTTGGGGCAGCTAGGTGGTGCAGTAGATAGAGCACCAGCCCTGGAGTCAAGAGGTCCTGAGTTCAAATTCAGCCTTAGACACATAACACTCACTAGCTATGTGACTCTGGGCAAGTCACTTAACCTCAATAGCCTCACCACAAAAAAAAAAAAAAATAATTAGTGGTTCCCTGTAACCTCTAGACTAAAATTCCTTTGTTTGCAAGCCCTTCACAATCAGTCTCCAACCTCTCTTTCAAGACTGATTTCACATTATTCCGTATTATGCACTCTGTATTTCAGCCAAAAGTTTATTTGCTCTTCCTTGAAGACAACATTGCACCTGCCATCTCTGTGCTTTTGTACAGGATGTCATCTCCTGTCCATCCGTATCTTTTTCTCTTGGAATCCCTAGTTCCCCTCAAGACTCTGTTTAAGTACCGTCTCTTACAAAAGGCCTTTCCTATTTCCATAGGTGTTAGTGCTTCTCTCAAATTTGTATTTATTTTACATATATTTTTATTCATTTATTTATGCATATATATATTTGTATAAACATACAATTTATCATATGTCTCAAAGTTGGGACCTTAACTTGGGTGTTCTTGAGTCTGAGGAGACTGGCTCTCTGTCTATTACACCATGATGTCTTCTTCATGTGTGTGTGTGTGTGAATATGAACTTATGTCTTTTTTTTTTTTAATATTTAAGCTTATACAATTACGGATATGGACTGGACCTGGGATTTTATTGTTATAGGGAACTCCAAAGTGAAGAAACTCCTTCTACCAATGCAGTGGGTACCTTCTCTGCAACTTGGAGTCTTAGAGAGCTACCTAGAACAGTGGTGTCAAAGTCAAATAGAAATTTGAGGGGGGGAGGGCACTAAACTGTCCATAAGGATCCCAATGAGCTGCATATTCACTTAGAAAACCACATATTAACATCTATCTCTTTTTCTCTCTCTCCATATTTGTATCTATATCAATGCATATTTGTAGATAGGTATACTGATTGTGTTGGAAAAAAATTCGGAAACAAACAGCCCCTACTAGAATGGAAAGCAGAAGTCTATATTCCTATAGCCTAGAGACCATACTCATCTATATGAGGATGAAAAAATTTCTGTGATCTCTTCTGTGTGTGTGTGTGTAGGTATCACTGTTACAATAATAATAGTAATGAGTTAGCATTTACATATGCCTGTTATGCTACTATAGGTACCTTCTGCCATAGAACCTACCATGTGCCAGACACTGTATTAAGTACTTTACAAATAATATCTCATTTGATCCTTACAATAATCCTGGGAGATAGTGCTATTATTATCCTCATTCTACAGTTGTAGAAACTGAGACGAAGATTAAATGATTTGCCCAAGGACACATAGCTAGTAAGGATCTGAGGCTGAATTTGAACTCAGATCTTCCTGACTCAAGGTCTAGCACTCTAGCCATGGTGTCACTGAGCTGCCAATCTCCCACCTGCAAATGGAGAGAAGATCTTAACTGAATATATGTACCTTAGAATGATGATTTAGTCTCTATTAGATTAGGTAGGATTTCACCAAGTGACCAGCATGTATAGGTTCCTCATGTTTAGGTGGCTTCTTTTAACATTAAAAACAGCTACCTTGACTTTACCACTTCTTCCTACCTCTCTGAGCATTCCTCTTTTCACATCTGTATTTCTCTGAGGAAGGCATTCTCTAGCTAGACTTTGGGATTTTGCCAGCTACTTTTGCTGGCTGGCTGAATAGCATCATACAAGCCTACTCAAACCCTGAAGAATCAAAGTACCTCCCCTCCTGAAGCTGTTTTATCATGTTCTCTTCTCTCCCACACTTCCACCCTTTCACTTGACAAAACACAGGCTTGGAAAATTGCCCCACTAAGTCACTCTTTCAACTCTTGATACCTGGCTGTGATTGTTGCACTAGGAAGAAGTACACAAAGGCCCACACAATATGAAATTAGTTTTGTAGTCCAATTTGTATGAGAGATGAATTTGAGAAGGGGGAGTTGAAGCAAGTGGAAAAAAAAAAAGAAAACATTGTTTCTGTTCTCAGTTAGAGATTTAGATCTCTGCATTGGCATAAAAAGGTCATTTTTGGCCTGAGGGGTTTGATGTTGTTCTTTTAAGTTAGACCATCAATGTAAACTATTTTCAACACTTGCCACAAAGAGCAAATGACCTTTAGTTACTTGCCCAGAAGACAAGTGGTACATTAACACACTAAATATAGGGTGCTAGCATCTCATTCTTTACCTTTATTTAATTTTCAATGAAAAATTCTTAGAGATTTTGGAATATAGAAGTCAAATGATGTGATTTTTTTCCTTTTCATGTATAAATTTGATATTTAAATTGAGATCTACTGTATCACTTACATGTTTCAGTCGTGCAGGATATGACTTGTGTTTGGTCACTGAGAGTAGGTGAAATGATAAAAAGACCAGATTGAGAGTGGAAGTGAGGTTAAAGGAAGGCACTAAAATGCTGGTGCTTACAAACCACCCTTTTATTTAACTGCTCTTTCATCTGGCAAGAGTCAAAGATTAAGTAGATTGTTTCTTCAGTAGGAAGTTCAAATTGGCCTTTTAGATCTGATGGCAGATTCCTTGTTGGCACTGCAGGTGGTTCATATGTTCACATTTATCTGTTGTATGGAAGGGACTCTAGAAAGTGGAAGGTAAATAGAATATCAGAGATGCCTGTAGTATGAACAAAGGAATTTGGTATTGAGGAAACATTTATTTAATCTTAAAATAAATGGACATATTATTAAATTTCTATTATAATTTGTTTATTATTT
The DNA here is from genome assembly GCF_900497805.2 of Vombatus ursinus. NCBI lineage: Eukaryota > Metazoa > Chordata > Mammalia > Diprotodontia > Vombatidae > Vombatus > Vombatus ursinus. The sequence goes on from NW_020954608.1 coordinate 40,925,561, forward strand.
TTTCCTCCAAATCTTTTGACATTATTTTTCAACCTTTCAAGCTCGTTGTAGAGGAGCTAAATTCAATTATCTTGTCTCTTTTGCTATTTTCTGGCCTGTCTCTTAATTTTAGGAGGAAAAAGCTAATACTCAGATCCTGTTTATAGTAAAAGTGTGAGAGCTAAACTCCTGTCATCTCCTATTTCTTTTGAGAAGCTTTTGTAGTGAACACTGATGTCTTCATGATGTCCAAAATATTGAGAGTTTTAATCTTAAGAAAAGTAAGGAATAGTGGTAAAATGGCTCCTCTGAATTTGATGGGCAGACTTATCTATCTCTTTCTGTCAATTGCTGCTATAATTAAGCAGGTATTATAAAACTTGATGATGACAAGCTGTAGTACTGAAATTCAGCGTCAAAACATCTCCTGCCTTTGTTCAGGTGAAAGAAGTCCTCCATAGACTTTAATCAACCTCTTTCAGAAACAGTGTGGTAGAATATATCAGTGAGTCTGAGGTAATTTCTGCTTCTCTTCTAATTCTGGTAAATTCTATTTTAGGTAGTATTTTGTACATGAATTTTCACCTGGCAGTTTCCAATGCAGGCAAGAAGATACACAATTTTTTTCAAAGAAAATGTGGTCTTTTCCCATCAATCTGTCTTTTCTTATTCATTTTTTCTCATGCTTAGAAAAAAAAAATCGGCAGACATATAAAATAATTTGTATAGATTCCCTTAATTTAAGATTATGATATTTTAATAGAATAATATATCAGGAATATAAGCTTAAGTTTTACATAAGGAACAAAATAATGGGCAGTTTTCAAAATTTTTATTTAAAATATAAGTGATTAAATTTTCAGATGGATGAAACATAATCCTGCCTGTTGTTGTCTTAGTAGGTCTACTCTGTCTCTGGGGCCAGTTTTTGAATACCTAATGTCACTTGTACAGCCATTTTACTATTGGTATAGTAAAAAGTCCTAACTCATTGACTTTTAGGTGTCCTCTTTTTTGTTACACAGCACGTGAAATACTCCTTTGTAAGTGTTATGTAGAAAATAATCATCATTTTTTTTTCCTCTTTAGATGCTAAGTCACCATAACTTTTTGGAAATTATAGAAAGTAGAGAAAAGATAGGTCTTAGAGCTCTTTTAAAATATTTAAAGGCTTTTTTAAAAAAAAAATCCCCAAACATTAAATATAAGATAAACTTGATTACCAAGTGAAAGGAATATAAGCTACTGATTGACTCAAGCAATAGTTTGTTACTTATTTCCAAATAAACATGAAAGCATATACAGAATGAATATTTTTCAGGAGGCATTTTAAAGTAATGGGTGGCCAATTATGGAGATAGAGTAGCTGCCACTGCCTCAATGTGGGCATGAAACAGAGAAGGCAGAAAACTTCCAAGAAGTCATGCTGATAATTCATTAGAGTAGCACAATCAGAAGGCAATTCTGAATCATTTATTTCCCTGTCTTAACTATAGAAAACTCCATTTAAAAGTTCTCATAATAATAGCTAGCATTTATATCGTATCCACTATGTGCTAGATGTTGTGCTGTGCTTTACAAATATTAGCTTATTTAATCTGCACAACAACCCTGGGGGGTAGGTGCTATTATTAGCCCCGCTTTACAGTTGAGGAGACTGAGACAAATAGGGTTAAGTGTCATATTAATTGACAAGTAATAAGTAATTATCTGAGGATAGACTTGGACTCAGGTATTTCTGCCTCCAACCCCAGCATAATATCCACTGTGCCACCTGGTTACCTCAGGGGAATTATTTTCAATGTATTTCAAAAGAGAGATGATTACAAAATAATAGAAAGGATAATGGATAATAACCTTCACTTTCTACCTTGTGAATCAGTCACTTATCCTCTTCGGACCTTTGTTTCCTCATTTATAAAATGAGGGGATTGGATTAAATCATCTCTAATGTCCCTTCTGGCATTACACCTATGGATTTAATTTGCATTTCTCAAATTATTAGTGATTTGGGACATATCTTTATATGGTTATTGATAACCTGGAAATTTTCCTTTGGAAACTACTTATTCTTATTATCTATCAATTAAGAACTGGATTTTATTCTTATGCATTTGAAAATTGTCTGCTGTATCTTCTGTGATTCTCTCTATTCCTTGTTTGGTCATGAATTCTTCCCCTATCTGGAGATCTTCCTAAAAAGAAAGTTAATTTCTTTTTGTTTCCTCTAATTTGCTTATTATATAATCTTTCATATCTAAGCCATGTATCCATTTGAGGCTACCCTTTATTATGTGTAAGGTGTTGTTTCTAAACCTAATACATAAATGTAATACAGTACTTGTTGTGCCATAAGAAATGATCAAAGGGATGGTTTCAGAGAAACTTGGGAAGACTTGAATAAAATGATTCAGAGTGAAGTGAGAACAAGAACAATTTGTATAATGACACTAACACTGTAAAGACAAACGCTATTGAAAGACATAAGAACTCTGATGGACATAATGACCAGGATCGATGAGGAAGCATGCTTCCCACTTCCTGACAGAAAGGTGATGGACTCGAGGCAGAATGAGATATATAATTTTGGACATGGCAAGTGTGGGAATTTGTTTGGCTTGACTATGCATAAGCATGTTTCCATTGGCCAATACCAATGATCATGTTTCACATAATTATAACTTAGAATAATATGAATTCAAATACATGTGACCACTTCGAGATCCATTAGTCAGATCAACTGGGACTTAACTGTATTTGTTATAAGCATTTTTCTTTTTCTTTTTTAGTTTTCCAGTGGAATGGGAGGGCGGTTCAGAGAGAGACAGAATAATGTTTGTTATTTTAAAAAATCATAAAGAAATTGATGGAAATATGAAAGAGAACCTTTTTTTTTCAGTGTGGATGGTTATACTAAATGGATAAAAGACCACATATTGTCTCTATTTCTATCTTCATCTCTATTATCTATATCACTGAATAGGAATGCCTCAAGATTATAAGTAGTTCATTCGTATGTATTTCTTGGATAGTTGCTTCAAGTGACATTGATCTGGGTCTAGAAATGAGTAAAAAAAAATGATTGATTGGCCTGGATTGCATTTGGGAATTTGGACAGCATTTCTGATAATCCCAAACCTTTTGCTGACACAAAATCCTCTCTTTATTACAAATAGTCTCATGGTGATGTTAGACGGATGTAAATCATAAAACATCACAGTCTCAGAGGATTCAGTTTCAAGTAAAGCAGAGAGAAATGGAAAGATGCATGGAGTATAACAGAAGGATGAAATCATGGGTCTATCAAAGTTAATATCTATTTTCTTCAATATAATTTCATTTGGATCCAAGGATAAATCATGCAACGCTATAACCTGAAAACAATAAAAATCAGAGTATTCATGAGAGAGAATGGATGAGCTGTGAAGGATGAGAAAGCATGGTTGGGTTGCCATCTGTATCTCAACAGGTAACATCTGCATCAACAAGGTCACAGGTTTATTGAAGCCGAAGCGCAATTCAGTTCAACAAACTTTTATTTCATTTGTTTACTTTATTAAATCTGTGTGGAATTCACATTTCACATACTTTCTTATGGATTATTTCATTGTCTTGTTAAATAGCAGCTGCTTTTGCTGTCCGCTACCTTTCCCTACAAATTCACTATTCTACTGAAATGGTTCTGCTTTTACCTTTTTGCTTTCTTGTTCAGGTGTTTCAGTCACGTCCGACTCTTTGGGACCCCATTTGGGGTTTTCCTGGCAAAGATGCTGGAGTGGTTTGGCATTTCCTTCTCCTGCTCATTTTACAGAGGAGGAAACTGAGGCAAACAGGGTTAAGTGACTTGCCCAGGATCACACAGCTAGTGAATATCTGAGGTTGGATTTGAGCTCAAAAAGATGACTCTTCCTGATTCTAATCTCAGTTGCTATCCATTCTATCTAGTTGCCAGGTGATACAATGCATAGAATGTTGGGCCTGGAATGAGGAAGACCTGAGTTCAAATATGGCCTCAAACACTCACTAGCTATGTGACCTTGAGCAAGTCACTTAACCCCGTTTGCCTCAATTTTTTCATCTGTAAAACGAGCTGGAGAAGGAAATGGCAAACCACTGCGGTATCTCAAGAAAAACCCAAAAGGGGCACAAAGAATTGGAAACAACTGAACAACAACAGCAACAGGCACATGGGTCAGTCATTATTGATGTAGTCTTAGTTGTCTATGTTTTTGTTTGTTTGTTTTTGGCTAGGCGACGGGGTTAGGTGACTTGCCCAGGGTCACACAGCTAGTACATGTTTTGTGTCTGAGGTCAGATTTGAACTCAGGTCCTCCTCAATCCAGGGCCTGTGCAATATACACTGCGCCACCTAGTGGCCCCAAGTTGCCTATTTTTTTTCCAGGGTAGTTAGGTGGGTGCAGTGGATAGAGTGCTGGGCCTCGGTATTTCTTTTGAATTTTCAAGGGAATGTTGAAGAAGTAGAGTCATTTATTATTTCTCACTCTTCCATCTTCCTGGAATTCTTAGTATCTTTTAGGAAGATAATTTTAATTTAAAGTATTTATTCCATGGAAGTCAGAATATGGAAATAATCTCAAATAGGGGTAATATAAATAAATAAGAATAAATAAATAAATAAATAAATAATGGGGATGGTAGCGAAAGGCAGTTTAGACATGATATATGCTTTACACCCAAAGAAAGCAACAAATTTAATGTAGCTAAACTTGGAAATACATTTTATAAAATGGATTGAGTAAGAAAAAAAAATCTATGTTTATCATTTTTTTTTAAATAAGAGAAGAGGGAGCTCTTTTGGTAAAGTTTATCTTCATGTCAGGTGTATTATCACTAGTAAGACAACTTGAAAAAGTGAAGTGGCAAGCAGCATGGATGATTAATGAACTAAATAGATTGTCTTATAAGGAAAGATTAAAAGAACTAAATATGTATGCTAAACTAAATGTGAACTATGGTAGGAGGTATGATGAATAGTCCAAATTTACTCCTTCGTAAAGCTTCTGAGTCCCAGGCCCTCAGTAAAGGCAAGATAATATGTGTATCACTGGTATCTAGCCTGTAAGCTCTTTACAGTACTTTCAGGTCAGAGACATATACTAGCTTCATATATACATGGACAACTCATGTAATAACCCTTTTCTAGGATAATGAATATCTGAGTAAACAGTGTATTTTCACAGGTGGAAACCATTTTTAAAAAATAATTTAGATGGAGAACTTTCAGGATTTTGCATACTGTTGGACATTTGACTAAAGAAGAAAATTTGAGTGGCAGAATGTGAAATATGTTTTAAAATTTATACCTGTGTGAAATTGATATATGAGAAATATTTAGGTAAATTGATACTATACTCCTTTACTTTTACACTAATTTGATTTTTTAGATTCATAATGGTCCCCTAGATATTGTCACAAGACATTAAACTGTTTGATAGCTAACAGGAATATTTTTGGTTAATAATCCTTTAAAACTGATAATTATGTCAGGAAAAGATCTATTACAGTTACAACTCGCTATACTCGCTGAGAGCTTCGTTAAAGAGGTCGAAAAAAATTCACAGGTAATAGCTGAGGCAACTTTAAAAGGGGGGGGGGTTTCTATCAAACCACTGCAAAACAGAATGATACTGAAAATAATGTATAATTACTCATTCGATTTTCAGTCTCATTTAAAAAGACTCCCCCCAGTAATCCATGGCTCATCTAAGAGGGCAATTCATGACATTTTCCAATCTAAAGAATTAAAGTGACAAAGGAGGGGACTGCCCATGATAGGAATGAGTTTCTGTGGTGAAAAATTGAGAATAACCACAAGGAACTTTCATTAAAAGGAAGCTACTGTAGAGCTAAGTACATGTGCTTGTTTTTGCTACTTTGACTTTCTGGGAAGTTTCTACACATTTTTTCTCTTTCTTTCTTTTTTTGGTAAAAGAAAAAGAAACACTTTCTGAGTTAAAGTGCTATTTAGAGAATAACACACACACACACACACACACACACACACACCCCGGCTGTTTTTGAAAGAAAAAATGAGGAAGTTCACTCAAATGACTCATGTAGAGTCAGCGATATCTGGGAATAAGTACCATTGTAATTGTGTTTGAGTTTCCTTTGTCAGTATCTTAACTCTTTATTTCTCAATTGTTTACCCATTATGAAAGAATTGGCATAGACTCTCAGCTGCTGTTTGGTGGGCAAACTTACTGACCAAAACAGGGCAGCAAGAATTGATTCTCCGCAAAATAACAAATATCAGGGAAATTATTGAGAATCAGACATTTATCCTGAACTTTTTCTCTCTAAATTTCCAAGTTTTTATTCAGAGACAGTATCAGTTATTCACATCTGCAAATTATATTTTATTATAGTGTTCTTTAAAAGATGCATTATACAAAACTGTCGAGTAGAATCACATCTAGGTAGTAAATGAATGAAAATGGCTTTGAAATATGAATTTTTGAGAAAGCAAATGTTTGAAATTTAGAATTTGCAGTTCTCTTTCAAATAGGTAATATATTGTTGGAAGTGGCAGAGACCTTCATTGAAGGAGTCAGGTTAAAAGTTCTTGAAAATCAATGAAAAGGTGTGCAGTGTTTTACAATTAAATTTTGTTTTCCCAACTGACCAGTTGCCACATTATCACTGTTTTACGTAGAGCCCTATTGATGTTCAATAGTGAGAGGTAGGAGAGTGACATTCCTGATTTAGAAAAACTTGGTGTCAGCATTAACATGACTGAATAATCTATGAGGAAAGTAGTTCTCAATATGTTGTTTTGACTGAATGAAAACTGGTCTGATTTCCCCATTCTCTGCTTTGGGGAATTCTACTTAATCTTTCATTCTTTGTCAGAACAAACTGTCACTTAATGATCAGGAACAAGAATTCTGAGCATATACTTTTCTTTTTCATATGAGAACTTTTCTTACTGTTTCAACTTAGAGTTAAGCTGTGCGTAAGGGAAAGCCCTGGTTACTACATGAATTGCCTGTGATGTTTTTGAGAATTTAAATGATGTGGGCAAGGTCAAACAGGTGGTAAGCCTCAGAGATGAAATTTGAACCCATATCTTATATTTTGGAGACAGTGGTCCTTCCACCTACCCATGCTGCTTCCCTGAGGCATCCATTTCAATACAATCAACATTTAGTAAAAGACTATTCTGTGTATGGCATATAACTAACAACACATCAGAAAACCTCATAAAATTTATCTTTTAAAGAAAAAAATGCTGTAAAAAGAATAGGAAGATAATGGAGTTGTTCATTAAAGAATTTTAATGTAAAGATGAAAATCTGCCTAGGCTTTTAATATAAAAAACAATAAACTATGTAAGTAGTGTTAAGGAATATGATATGATAAGAAAAATGAGTATATTCAACATTAATACTAATACTTTAGTACTTAATGGTAATCCATAAAATGCTTTTAGTATGCCGCCATAAAAAAGAAAAAAAATTCTATAAACAGACATATTAGAAGAACTTTGATTTCAAATTTCCTAGAGTTTCTTTTTTTTGGGGGGGGGGGACCAGGTGTAAATTCAGTTTTTAAATTGTTTCAACCCCATTTCTTGCCATTTAATTTTAACTCAGTTGTTTGAAAGCATTGAAGTTTTTTCACAGAAATGTTTAGTTATTCTTTTTTTTCGCTTCTAATACATCCATTTAGCAGTTTAGCAAAATATATTATTTTTTGGCACATTTCTGTCATCAACTAGCAGCTTTGGTCAAATGTAATTTTCTGTATATACTGTCATTTTCTGATAGATTTCGATGGAAAGAAAAACACTGTCCATTACTGGTAACATTCTAGTATATCATAAAAATGGTACTTTGCTCTAAATTAATACCTTTCATCTGAAATTTTTTCAAAAGTTTAAAAACACTAATTTATGGCAACTCTCAGTGCCAGCAGTGTATGTCCCCCTTTTAAAAAGGAAAATAACTTCAAATAAGAAATTATTTGACTTGTCCAAATCAACAAAAGGAGTTACTCCTATTTTTCAAGTGCAAAAGAAAATAATCTCTCTTATTATTCTTTATATATACCTTGAGTATTAGTGTATTTTTTTTCTTTGGGATCCTGAGAAGTAACCATATTTCAATGTGGTTTTAGAATACTGATTATAGAGAGTTCAGAATTATTTGGTTAAGGAAATATTCAGTATTTAAAAAAGTTGTTGATTTCTAAAGCAAAAACAAGAGATATATGCATACACTTATTGCATATGTAAAAACATTCTTTGTGATCATGTAGCCCAATTCCTTCAACTTAACAGGCTGAGAGAGGTTATGAAATGTAATTTGCCCAGGTCCCCAGGCTCCAAATTCATTGGCTTTCCCCATTATTGTTTCTTTCAAAAACATCTACTTGGGATTCTTTTCATTTATCTATAATAGTAAGATCTTGACTTTCTTTTTCCTCTTACTTCTTTTACCAACTAGTTGTTATTGGTCTTAATTAAGTCTGGATTAGTCCTTCTTGCTCTCTCTTCTTTCAATAAGTCAAGAACTTAAGAGGACTCAAGAATTAGACAGAAATGTCTGTATATTAGAAGCCCTCCACATAGTAGCATAAATTGCCTCTGTCTAGGTTTAGAATCCCTTTTTGGGAATCATACTTTGTCAGGACAGGTATTCCATATTTTACTCCCACAAGGCTATTATTTCAGTTTCTCTTACTTTTATCATTGCCCAGATACTATTATGTTTCTATTTTTCAGATTTTGGGACATAGGTGTATGATTTATCTGATTATGTGTTAATGCTAAATATTAGCATTAACACATAATCAGTGGCACTTAGAATAGAAATTGTGGATGTTAATAGCAGCAACAACAATAATAGTAAATACAATAATAGTATTATTAGTCATCAGGATTTAGGTGTCAAATGAAAACTCATCCCAAACTATAGGACTGATTCCCCCAAGAGAGATCTAGAAAGATGGATACTTCTTTGTCAAAAAGGAAGAAGAAATTAATAGATATTCTTAGAGTATACAATAAAGTGTTTAAAAATCTACATAAATATTTTTTTCCAGCAAACAGGGCTCGCTTCACAAAGCAATAGAAAAGACTGATGACAGGTATACACCTCTAGACTTGTTGCATGGAAGTAGAAGTGGTTTATCTCTGGACAGATCATATGAAATGACTAAAATTCAAAAATGGGATCATAGGCAACTCTATATGCACCATCTACAGATTTTTAGTAAACAGTGTGTTGACAAGAAGGGCCAAACAACTGGCTGAGTCATGTAGATTTGTTTACAAAAACAGAGGAGATAATGATAGCAATTCAGGATCATTTCATTGCTACCAAAATTTTGAGAAAAGTTATCTTTAAGGGACTAGGATTTAGTGATCAATGCAAATTCTGCAGTGAAGTGGTTAAAACTGTGTAGCTTATCACTATGGTTTGCAAAAATTTCCTACATACCTAGAAATGCATGATTAAGTAACAAGGATTATACACCAAAGGTCACTATCTTTTATAAAATAGCGGATGACAAATACTCGGTTACAGATTCCCCAAAATATCCTTGGGAATTCGTCAGATAAATTATACACCTTCTCAACAAACCTTTTGATCAATTCTTCTCTTGCTCCTCATTTCACCTGGGAAATGGACAAGACTTCCATTAAGATTGATATGAACCATCAGTATAAAACAGTTGGCCCATCTGTAGCATTTCTGTCTTAGCTTCCCTAGGCCTGTGGAATACTTATTTTGTCCCCAAAGACTGCTTCATCCAGCATAATTTTATTTTTGTTTTGTTATGCTTTACTTACTTACTTACTTATTTACTTACCCATTCACTGTTACTGATTTACTTACCTCCTATTATTTACTCTTTATGATCTGGTCAAGAATCAAAGTACAAGCTGCCAAGTAGTTTTATCATTATCATCATAATAAACAGACATTTTTCAAATCACCTGCTGTGTGCAAGTTACCATGCCAGGTGTGCAAAGAGGAATAGGACACAATTCTGATCATTGAAGAGCTTATAATTTAGTTGGGAGGCACTGCTGAATATGTCTCTATCTGTTCTGGGAACGCTGACAAAGCAGGATTGTGGCAGGATGAGAAATATGGCAGCCGTAACCAACTAAGAGATTTATTAGGAGCAAGGTGACCTGAGAGAAAGATTAATCTGGTGGTGATGGGGAGGATGGATTTGAGTGTTGAGAGAATAGAGGCCTGGAGGCCAATTATCTGATTATTGCACTTGTGAAGGTGTGAGGTGAGAAGAGTCAAGGATGATGTCAAGGTTTTGATACTCAATAACACAATTGTATTTGTAGATCTAGTGCCTAACACATGGTAAGCACTTATTATATCATTGTTGATGGATTAACTGCATATATTTAATACACTGGATATTGGCATAATTTTGAGGGGATGCTTTTCCAATAAGAAAGTGATTAACTTGATGTTTCATAATTTATCACATTATTTCAAGTGAAAGTTTTTTAAGTTAATATGGGATAAAGTGCATAAGAAGACATGAATTAGTCAATAGCAAATCTTAATCCAATAATTTACATAATAAGACATTAACAAATTAAGAAGTATTAATCATACATGATTTTCCTACAGACAAAATTTCCCCCATGACAGAACTCAGTATCTGAAATGACATTACTTTGGGTGTGTCATCCAGATGGATTTAGTCAAGCATGACTTTAAGGCAGTTTAAGCCCACAGAAATAATTTTCTTACATTGTAAATGATTTTGACATTATCCTTGTCACATAAGTGGTTATAGAGTGGTTCAGTCTGATAAGCCTTGATTAATAAAACTTTTGTTTTAGCCAAGGTGAAAAAAAAAGTTGTGGCAAAACAGAAAAGAAAGCCCTGATTTAGTCCTCATTTGAAGATGCTCTTTCAGATCTGGTATCTGTGTATTCTTAAGAATGAAATAGTTTGGGATTCTTTGGGGGTCACAGACAACAATTAGCTATGTAAGTAATATTGGTACATTAAAACATTACCACATGTCTTAACTTTCTGGCATCTCTGAACTTTATGAGAAATGCTAAGACCCTAGTGACTGATATGTTTGAGTTAAGAACAAGAAGCATCAAAGAAAACCTAGGCTATCTTCTTTGATTCATAATCACCTCTATAACTCTGGAGGACACTTTGGTCTATTCTTTCAAACTGGGGCCTTTATTCATATAAATAAAGATGATAATGATAATAGTGGCTATTGGCTTAGAGACATAATGGCATACAAATAGTTTCAGATGTGTGAAGTACATCATAAAAATACTGTTTTAGGATGGAAGAAGTGTGTGTGTACGTGTATGTGTGTGTGTATGTGTGTGTGTGTGTGTGTGAGAGAGAGAGAGAGAGAGAGAAAGGGGAGAGAGGGAGAGAGAGAGAGAAAGGGGAGAGAGGGAGAGAGAGAAAGAGATAGAGAAAAAGAGAAGAGAGAGGAGAGAAAGAGAGGGAGAGAAAGAGAGAGAGGGAGAGGAAAGAGAATAGAGACTTTTAGAGATATATTTACATTTTGAGTATGACTCAATTCATATCATGTCATATGTTATTATTAAATACATTTTTCTTAATCAAAAGATTTTAATATTAGTGAAAAGTCTCATACTCAAGACTTTCCAAAATACCTGTAGGAATCGCTTTATCCTTAAAAGTTACTTCAATTCTTGGCCTTTCCACTCATATGGATTACACAGAAGCCAATTACAAACATGTTCATTCTGACAGACATTGTTCAATGAAGGCCCTTATCAAGCCTGGGGTACTGAGGCAAGATTTCCTTCATTTTTGACACAAAATTCAAACAAGTTGCTTAGATCTCCATGATCAGGTTCTCATTTTGTTTTTGAATTTTCAGCTTCACAACGTACTCTTGTGTCTGTTAATGTAGAAGAAATGATTTGGACTTAATAAACTATTCATTCCCTATTGATCAGGAATTATTAGAATGGTCACTGCCTACCACATCATAGATTGTTTACCTGTTAAAGGGAGACAAAATAGGGAAATGTCATGCGAATACAACAGGATTTTTTCACTTAAGAGCCACCCATTTCACTTGCTCCATTCTCTGGTGTCAATCCAAAGGCATCTCCAACTTCCTTTGGGTTCCTGTCACAGTTTGCTTATCTGTTTGCAAGGCGTCTGTGTGATCTTTCCTTTTGCATGCTTTCACTTTTAAGATCTTGCCTTTCTTATGTAAAAAAGGCAATTAGAGTCATATCTGTTTATTTTAAATAAAATGGCTGTTAATTAGTGTGATCAAAAACCCTGCCATTGTAGACTATGGGCTTCACTTTGTAGTCATACTAAATTGAGTATGGTTTGGTGCCAATTGACATGATAGCAACACAAAGTCTGGGTTTTTTTTTTAACTTGATGAACAAAGACATTTATGAAGCTTTGTTATCTCCTGGTTTAGATCTATAGGTTCTGAACACATTCAAGTTTTCTTATTTCTTACTGATTAGTGCCATGGTTGCTACTTATTAAAAATGCTTAAAGTTTTAAAAGTAAAAAAGACTGAAGAACTTTCTTTATCCTTTTATAGTCTCTTTTGTTAGTGGATAACTTAATTTAGACAATGTGCAGTTGCATGCATTGTATAAAAGCTACAACATTTTCTTTTAATCAATTAATCCCTGATTTGTAAGTGATATTGAATACCATCTGATTATGTTGTATCTAAAACAAAAGATGTCTGTGTTTGTGAGCAAACAATTTTCCCTTTCTATACCTCAATTTCCTGATTTGCAGAATATAGTTATGGTATTTTATTAATCTATTAGTCCTTACTGAGAGAAGTGGGGCATAAGACATCAAACTCTCAGGACCACTTTATGCTTTTTACAGTTTTTGAGGACCCCCCAAAAGAGCTTTTGCTTGTGTGGTTTATATCTATCAACATTTTCCATGTTAGAAATGAAAACATCTTAAAATTATTATGAAAACAATTCAACTTTGCCAATCCCTGAAAGTGTTTTGGGTATACCAAGGAATTCCTGGAACAGACTTTGAGAACCACTAGCATAGTGGATAAAGGGCTAACCTTGAAATTAGGAAGATGTGGGCTTAATTTCTGCTTCTACATACTAGCTGTATGACCGTGGGCAGGTTACTTAACCTCTCAATGTTCCTTGGGCAACTATATGACTAAAATGTGACAATTTGCTCTAACAATTAAGCTGTGGCTCCAGCTTCCATAACCAGGATGCTACATCTCCCTAAAGGGTCCCAGGAAATAAATCTAAGGGGTGTTGGGGCAGTGTTTCTTCTCTGATACTGTCAGAGTCTCCACAAGCTGTTTTCCCTAAATTGTAAGGGAGCCATTGATTAATACCCAGTGTCATTTAACCACCTAACATTAGAAAGTTTTTACAAAAGGATACATATTTCAAAGCTATAGGTAGAACAAACCTATGTTTATTTTCTTTGATTCCTCCAGGGCACACTTTCTTTTATAACACCACAGTCTCTGGAAAAGTAAGCCTAAAACTTAGCTCAGTTCCTAAATAGCATTGGTCCCACCAAGTTCATATCCAGATGTAGCATGCCTACCAGGTGACTCCATTTGCTGGGCTGGGGTCTTGAAAGTCACTACCAAAGACTGCTCATAGAGGCATCAGTGTTGTGACAGCTGCAAAACCTGACCTTGATTTTGAGTCTCAGTCTCCTGACCTTCAAAATCCCCTGACATTCAGGATATCAGAGACTGCTGCATCATCACCTAGCATGGAAAAGAACAAAAGAAAAGGCCAAGAATCAAGGCCAGTTTTTCAGGGACCATGTGCTCTCAGGTCTTCTCTCTTGTGGCAAGGTCTCTCATTATACACTGTAAGAGTCACTGAGCTCCGGTAATCAGTGGAGTGCTGGTAAATATTTAGCATCTTAAGATCTGAAACACACACACACACACACACACACTCTCTTTTAAGTCTAATCTAAGTTATTAACATTTTCTGAAGTCTAGACAATTAACAAAACAAATCAAGCCCTGATATATAGCGACTGCCAATTTCTGAGGTGTAAGTGCTCACACCGCAAATTTAACAATCTCTTCTAAGAGCTGGCTCCAATACCCTCCTGGTTCCCACTCTAGCCTTGATCTCAACATTCCTCACACTAGTTCAACTTCTGTGATCTAGTACCCTGAAATCCTCTATCTGATCCTAAACTACCATCATTCTATTTTTCTTTGTTCCTCCTTCCACATGAAACTATTATTCATCCTCCCTAACACTCTTCAGTATTTGACACTATCTGACCACTCCTCTATCCTCCTGGACTTTGTTTCCTCTCTGGCTATTTTATGACATTGTTTACTTCCAGTGACTCAGTTTCACAACTTTTGAATATCCTTATTTGCAAAATGAGAGCGCTGGACTAGATGTCCTTTGAGATACCTTTCAGATCTAGGTTTTATCATTTTATGATCCCATAATATTATGGGTTTTCCTGAACTCTTAATTCTCTTTCACCAGCTCCAATATCCATTTAGTTGCCAAATGTTACTAATTTTGCCACCACGACACCTCATATCTTTCCCTTTTTCTCCACTCTCATAGCCGCCATCTTAGTTGAAACCCTTACCAAATCTCATTGTTGCAACAGCCTCCTAATTTTTCTCCCTACCTCAAAGAGCTTTTTCCTCCAATCTATCCTGCACATACATCCCAAGGTGATATTCCTAAAACACTATCACACTCCCCAGTTCAGGAAGCCCCAGTAGTTTGATCTTGTCTCTAAGACAAAATGAAAAAATCCTCTATTTTGTTATTTAAAACCCTACCTGATCTGACTCCACCCTACCTTTACAGGCTTATGAAGTCCCATTCCTTTCACACATTCTATATTCCAGTTAAATTGGCCTATTTACTATAATTTATCAACAAAATTCCCTATCTTGTTTCATGTCTTTGCACAGTTTGTGTCCTGTGCTCAGGATGCATTTTCAGTTCACTCCTCTTTTTAGAAACCATAGTTTCCTTCAAAGCTAAGTTCCTGTATGGTAATTTCTATATGAGAATGTCCTGATCCCATCAGGTACTAGCTTGGCTTCAACCACCTTCGCCCCCCCACCCAAAAAAAAATTTGGTCTTCATTTACCTTGCATATATTTTGTTTTTACTTATGTGTTGGTCTTGGTTTTCCTGCTAAAATGTAAGCTTCTTCAGGTGAGGACTGGTTTCTGTTTCTCTATCCCTAAGTACTTGGCAAGGTGTCTGTTATAAGAAAACATTTTACTCTAAACTTATTGAGTATTGATGTTTACAATAATGTACCTGAAGCACCACAAGACTTTATTGTGTTCACCATGTTGCATTTTCTTAAACAGGCAATTTATGCATTTTAGAACATTTTTTTAGTTAATCAGGGTTAAGTGACTTGCTCAGGGTCACACAGCTAGTAAGTCTGAGGCCAGATCTGACCTCAGGTCCTCCTTACTCTATCCACTGGGCCACCTGGTTGCCCCCAGGACAATTTTCAATATAAAACTTTCTAGCTAAATCTTAGTTATACAGGAAAGTAAGTTAATCAAAAAAAGTAAGCTTAATCAAAGTTACTAGTTGTATTATGATTCATTATTCACCCATTGGTGCCTTTTTTAAAATATGCACTGATCTTTTCCATAAGAAAAGAAAAAAAGGAATATAGGGGTGGTTGGTTGTCAGGAAGAAAATAGCCAAGATTGGCTGGTGAGGTGTGCATCTCAGAGGTGGTGCTGGTAGATGAATAAAATAATGACCTGGCTGAAGACTGTTGGGTCAAAAAAAAATACCTGTAGGACATCTTGAATGAATGTATCAATCAATCAGCATTTATTAAACATAGGTACTGGGCTAGACAGGGAGGATACAAATTTAAAAAATTAGAAAGTCCCTGACCTTAAGGAGCTTACATTCTAGACAAATATAAGAAATATAAATTGGTTATAGAATCTACTTGATGGAATTTTGGGGTGTGTGTGTGTGTGTGTGTGTGTGTGTGTGTGTGTGTGTGTGTTTAAACCAGACATGATTTCATTGGTATAGGGTACATTTGGCAAGGAATTTCCTCTACTAAGGCAGATCAGCACCATCTATGTATCATCTTATAAGGTTGTCTGGGATGTTGAGAGGTTAAGTGACAGAGAAATTTATTAAGCTCTCAAATGAGTGTACTAACCAATTTAAGTATTTTGGTCTTTACTTGTCTTAGAATAATACTGACATAATATCTCACTTCTGTGGAGAATTATTTCTTGGTATTTGGCCTAAATTGACTTGTCTTAATTATACTCATTATTCGTAGTTACATTACTCATTGTTGATTTGTCAGCAATGATACATCCTTTGCCAAATGCCTTTTGTTTATAATGCTTCCCATAGGATTGTGGGTGATGTTATAATGACACCTAGAGAAGATAAGATATAGATGTAGTTAAGTAGCAATCATATACAGAATATATTATAAACCTAGAATTAGTGTAAGAGTAATTAAAAAATGGAAGTCAGTGTAGATTTGCTAGCTCATTGATGCTTTGATTTTCATTTGAAGATATCTATGCCTGAAGTTCTTAAGTTATTTGGACTGAAATTTGACGATATAATGTGCCAGCAAAATTCATATATATGCATGTATTATGTAATCTATATATATTCTCACATACGTCATATACATGATATATATGTCTACAGCAAATATTGTACAGCAAAAAATATTTTCTTCCATCAAATTAATGGATATCTACTGAGGTTTCTTCAAATGAACTTGTTTGATTGTTTATCTCATTACAGGAAAAGAAAAAAGAAATAAGGACTAGATGGCAGAAAAAATAAGTAAATGTAATCAAAAGTTACAATGTTCAATATGTTGAATTAAAGCAAGATAATATTCAGCAACTACTGTGAAAGACCAGTGGCAACCTAAATTAGGTTGATTATGATATTTTAAAAGTATAATACTTTATGAGTGGCAGTATGGTTCAGTGGATAGACATCTGGCCTTGGAGTCTCCTGGTAAGGAACTTTCTCTACTAATGCAGTTTGTGAGTTGTTTTGCAACTTAGAGTCTTATGGTCACTAAAAGGTTAAGTCACTTGCTTATGGTCACAGAGCCAGGATATGTCAGAGCTGGGACTCTAACCCATGTCTTCCAGGCTCCAAGGCCAAATTTCTATCTACTACACAGTGGTTTCACTTATAGAATGTTTCAGTTTTTAAAATATCATAATCAATGTAATTTAAGTTGCCACTGATCTTCCATAGTATTTGGTATATATTATCTTGCTCTAATTTAACATATTGAACAATATAACTTTTGATCATATTTCTTTTTTTTTTTTTGACCCTTTAGGTCTTTAATTTTTTTTTCCTTTCCTATAATGAGATAAACAAACAAGCTCATTTGAAAAAAAAACAACAAAAAAACAACCCAGTGGATATCAGCTAGTTTAATGGAAGAAAATATTTTTGCTGTACAATATTCATTCTAATATGTTAATGTCTACTTAATGGAGTATCCTCAGAGAGTGAATATTAAAAATTAGAAGCAGATTTTTACATTCCACAGAGATTAGGTATCTCTTCAAACACTTAATATGTGGGTATATATGTTTTCTCTCTTTTAAGTTCTCAGAGTGAACATACATAATACTTTATATAAAAGTGATTGTGTGTGAATTAGATACTGAATGAAATTGAAAAAAAAAATATGCCACCTACAGAAATGAAAGATGAAGACTTGATTTATATTGCCTAAGATGGGAACCTGAATACCTAAGGAGATTCAGGAACCTGAATACATAAGGTGGAGATCCCAAATTCAGGAATAGAGTCTGAAAAGAGTGAAGAAAAAGCAAACAGACTCTTAAAATTTAAATCAAGGTTTAAGAAATGTAAATCAGTCTTAAAACAGTTATCTGGAGACGTAAAGCTAAAACAAAGGACCCGGAACGTAGTTAAAGGCCTGTGAAATTCTAGATAGAATTGACTAACATCAATTTGTAAATTTAATAACAATGACTGGAAATCAAGAATTAGGTAGTTCTGAGCCACACAGATTAAGGGAACTGAGAAAGAGAAACTTGAATATTCAACAATGAATCATTTAAGGATTCTGTGGACCAGAAACTAGGGTCAAATAAAATTTTTAAAAAGAAGAAATGATAGAGTAGAAATTTAAAGAAACATGAAAGAGAATTTAGATTCTGAATGAGACAATTGCCCTAAGGATTGCCTAAATGTGTTTGTCTACATATTGTACAGGTTTGCCTGGCACTATGGATCTGAGAACTGAGGACTTTTAACTTTTTTTTTTTGAAATTTTTTAATGAACAGAAATCCATTTTTTCTCCCTCCTACCTCAGTGGAAAAAAGAAAAAAACAAATTCCCTGTTACAAATATGTGTAGTCAGACAAAATAAATTCCCTCAGTGCGTATATACAAAATACATGTCTCCTAGGACTATGCCTGGGCCGTTTACTATTTGTGGGGCTAGCTTAGAAAACCCACAATCCTCATCCTGCCTCAATTTTGTCTACTTAATAGGTCAGTAATCCTTTAGAAGTGGAATAATTTTCATTTCATTATGGCATTATATTGAGAATAGGGATAGGGGCTGGATCTGTGATTTCTGGCCAGGCCTAGGGCCAGATCTCTTACTGTATACTCTAGGTCCCAATATTTCTCAGGCAATATATTGACCCAGATTGATCAATTTTTCATATTCTGACTATTAATACCCTCAGGCCATCCTAATTCTAATATTTTATCTCAGATTTTTATTTGTTAATATTTTGGCAATTTGTATGGAATATCTTAAAGAAGTGTTCCTATTCTCTTTATGCTAGGCAGATTATACTCACTCTACTTTAAGCTTCAGAAGTAAGAAATATTATTAGAATACCATTTGGTGAAATAATGAAGCTTCCAAAAGTGTCCATGTGTTCTCTTTCTAACCTGTTAAAAACTGAAAGAGGTTCATTTATGCTTTAAAATGGCTGCCTTGACCAGAATATCCTCATACTCTTCTCCCTACACAGGCTGCTAATTACCCACAATATCCCATTCAATATGTGTGTGTGTGTGTGTGTGTATGTATATGTATACACACACACACACACACACATATTCTGAATAGAATGTAAGGCTGGAACCTAGAAGATCAGTCAGCAAAGTGCTTACTGCACCGTAATTTATCTATACTCTGTTCTTCAGCTAATTGTCTACAGGTCAGAATAAGAAAGAGAACATTTTTGGCAAAGATCTGAGGATACTGAGATCCTTTGCCTTTGTAATTCCAACAGAGGGTGATTTAATAATGGACTTTATCAGATACCATTAAGGAAATAGTATTAGAAAGAACATGGTGATCAGCTGTAGCCTAGCTTCATTAAGACAAAGAATAAAGAAAACAGGCTTAAACTATAGAAGGAAGAATTTAGTTTAGATACAAGAAACATTTCCTAAAAGGATTGGGAATAAATATGTTTCTAAATGTCTAAATTCTTTTGAAACTCTTGGATTTTCCTTGAAGATGATTTTTTCAAGTGAAAGAATGAAGGTATCCCTGGAGATGCCATAATAGATCATTACTATATATATATATATATATTTTTTTTTTTTAAACCAGGGTCCATTGTGTATAACAATGGTGATCACCATATAGTTGTATCTGTATAGCTCTTTAAGGTTTACACAAGATTAACATGCTTTTGTCAAATGCTTCATCCACTCAGTCCTACTGACTCTTTTTCACCCATTGATTCCAGTTCTGCCCTTAGGGACCAAGCAAAACAATCCTTTTCTCATGTGACAATCCTTTTTCTGTTTGAATATTGGCATCATATCCTTCTTGTGTACATCAGAAGTACCATTTGCATTTGGGATCTTGGAATCTCTTTTTATATCATATCCTTGGACCAGTGTGCCACTATCACCAGATACTCAATGATACTCTGGGAAAAAAAATTCAGATTTAGACAGGTTTAAGAGACACGATCCCACTCAATATTCATTTTTGGTCCCAGAAATCTTTACTCAGAGAAATCTTCAGAAAATAGATCAGTTCTAAAGCAGATGTCAAGTAGAAGAAGTATTAAATTTGTTCCATTAATGGGTTGAAATTTCAGAGAATCAGATTGTAATGATGAAAAACTTCCTCTTATACAAACACTCTGTAAATATGATTCTCTCTGTTTCCAGAGAGATGTGTGATGGTACATGTTTGTTATTCCCTACTTCTGAGGAGGCTGAGGCTGGTGGGTGTCTTGAACTCCTTCTTAGCTACAATAGGGCTAAAGCTGATCAAGTGCCTGCACCAGCCAACTTAGATGTTTTTGACTACAGAAGATGGAAAGAAGAGCTTTCCACAGAAGTTAATATGAGTGTGGATAAAGTAATATTAGGTAATATCATTTGCCATATTGAGTGGTTAAAAATGAAATAAGACAAAAAGGATTTGGGGGCATAGCTGTATCAGGATCAATGAAGTTATAAGACTTCTGTTTGCAGGGAGGTGAGGCCATGATAATTGGCAACAGAGAGAAGAAAAAGCTATTAAGTTTTTATTTTACTTCTCTTTTGTCTGGTTGTGAGAATGACCTTGGGACATTAAGATGACAAAAGAAAAATGGATAACAGGGAATTGATACTTAAGCTAAGTAAGGAGCTAGTAAGATAACACCAAGTGCCATGGATGACTTTGTCACCTGACTCATATGAACTATGTTCTTTGGTACTGAATTGTCAGATGTGATTATTAGAAAATGAAAACTATAAGCCAGTAACTTTGACTTTGATTCATGGGGAATTCCCAGAATGAGTCATAAAAGATGTTTAATGGACATCCAGAAAAGAAAATGAAGATCGCACAGATCCAATAAAGCTTTCCTAAGAACAGGACATTCTAGATTATTAACTGCTTTTCATTTTTTGATGTTATCACGAAGGGTACTGTTGATAGAGTTTACCTAGATTTTAGCAGAGTATTTGGTAAAGTGTCTCATTATTCTTATGGAAAACATGAAGAGATCTGGACTAGATGATAATATGATTAGATTGATTCTGAATTGGTTGAATGGTCAAATTCAAAGAGGAGTCAATGATGGTTTGTCATCCTAAAGTAAAGTCTCCCATGGAGTGCCCCAGGGATCTGTGCTTATCCAGGTGGTGGTTAGCATTTCTATCAGTTGATAAAATGGATGACAAAGTCAAGGATCAGAAAAACATCTTGAAAGGTTAATAAGATGCAACTCAGTAGGGAAAAAATGTAAAGATTCACATTTAGGCTCAAATAATCAGTTTCCCAAGAATTTTGTTGTTTTTCAGTGTTTTAGTCATATCCAACTCTGTGACCCCATTTGGGGCTTTCTTGGCAAAGATGCTAGACCAATGTGCCATTTCCTTCTCCAGCTCATTTTACAGCTGAGGAAACTGAGGCAAGCAGGGTTAAGTGACTTGCCCATGGCCACACAGCTAGTAAGGGTGTGTGAGACCAAATTTGAACTCAGATCTTCCTGATTCCAGGATTGGTACTCACAATTACTAAGTCTGGTTATATAGTACATTGTCAGAGAAGAGTCTAGGGTTTGAGGTGGGAGGCAAACTCATTATAATTTCATAATTTTCTGTGGCAGCCACAAAAACTTCCAAGAATAGAGAGGTGACAGTACATCTAAACTCTTCCAAGGTCAGATATCTGGAATATTGTGTCAATTTTGGGTGCCTCCAAGGCTCTTTCCTGGACCCTTTTCTTTTTCCCCTCTCTGCTATTTCAGCTGGTCCTTTCATTAGTTCCCATGGTTTCAGTTATCATCTCTATGCTGATGATTCTCCATGCAGGACAATGGTAGCTGGAGAGGATCTAGGGGAGGGCCACCAAATGGTGAAGCATCTTGAGGTCTTTGCATATGAAGATTACTTGAAGCAACCAGAGATGTTTAACTTAGAGAAGAGAATACTTGGGTCAGTCATGATCACTGTTCAAATATTTGAAAGACTGTCATGAGAAAGGGGGTCCAGTTTGTTATATTTGGTCCCAATGGGCAGAATCAGGAACAATGGTAGACCTTGCAAAGAAACAAATTTAGTATTAAGATCAGGAAAATCTCCCAACCCACAGAGCTGTCCAAAAGTGAAATGAACTGCCTCAGGAGACAATGGGCTCTGTCTTGTTGGAAGCCTTTAAGAAAAGCTTAGATAACCATTAGCAGGATATGTTACGGGGGGATTCCTATCGAATGTTGACCGGACCAGATGGATGTGGGGATCCCTTCTAATTCAGAAATTCTATGATCTTATGACCTACATAGTCTCACTGTTGTTGAGTCAATTGCCCATATTTTTTACATGAGTTAGATATTTAAAATATTTCAGTGATTTTAAAAGAACTAAACGTGGCAGTCCTTGTTCACATGCACTAAGTTTGAGTCCTGGATGAACAATAGATGCTCAAGAAATGTACATTGAGTGAGAAATATAAGTGAAGGAAGAGAAAAAAATGTTTCTGTTCATGTAACTACAAAACAGCTGAATAGTGTAGATTTCCATGTTCTAAAATAAAAATTACATTTAAGCTGGGACCAAGAGTGGAAGTTTTAAATCAAAAGGACAATTTTAGAAAATCATGGTGAGAGAATGAGAGCACTAGTTTATTGAAGAAATCATTTTGCTATCTTAACCAATGCTCCAAATCTTATACCTACAATCTCTGAAAATATGTAGTCACTTAGCAGTTCACATATCCACCAATTTGTTCATTCTTTCTTACACCTGACATTCTTATTCTTCTTTCAAAAAATATAGGATAGCAAGTACTTTGCAGACATGTGAAAACACAAGTTTATTGTTTTAATAAAATCTTTTACAATGAAAGAAATCTAAAGATCTGGTATGAAACGATTGTATAATCAGTTAAAACAAAAACTATTAAAAAAGTAAACGTTCTTAGATTTTCCTCTGTAGTTTGGAATTCATTGTAATGCACATTACAACTTACTTTTCATTGCATAAATTACATCAAACAAACCTAAAGAGATGAAGGCTGTCTGATGACTCCTAAACTTTAATATATCATGAACATAGCACTGGATTCAGAGTCCAAGGAACTGAGTTGAGTTCTGGTTCTGATATTTGTCTGCTGCATGGCTTTGGCAATTCAGATCACCTGTCAGGCTGTCAAATGAGGACGATATTTGTCATAGCTACCTTACAGGGTCATTGTGAGAAAATGTTCTCTAAACTTTAAAATACTCCCCAATTTGGAGAAAAAAAAAATATGGTTATTGAGAAGCAGCATGACTTAGCAGATAGAT
The DNA here is from genome assembly GCF_900497805.2 of Vombatus ursinus. Taxonomy (NCBI): domain Eukaryota; kingdom Metazoa; phylum Chordata; class Mammalia; order Diprotodontia; family Vombatidae; genus Vombatus; species Vombatus ursinus. The sequence goes on from NW_020954608.1 coordinate 40,948,863, forward strand.
AGCTGATCTGTGTTGGGAAGACCTAGATTCAGGTCCTGAATCTGACACATGCTGGAGTGCTCCCACCATCTGCTACATTTGCTCCTACTTCCATGCTGCTGAATGAAGTGGGAGAAAAACATGAAACCGTGCTGACTAGATCCACTACAATTTTATGTTACATAATCTCCATGTATCAAGGTAATACTTCTCCACCTCCCTAATAGACTCACTATACCACTCACTACACAGCTTTTCTAAACCCTTTTCATCCCTTTTCGAACCTCCTATAACTCTCTTTCCAACTGCACTCTCAGCTAAAAACCTTGCCTCATATTTGATTGAAAAAAACTGGGGCCATTTGCTGAAAGCTCTCTGCTCTCTTCTCCTCATCTCCCATCTCCTTTTTGCCTTCTGACACTATGTCCACTTTCACTCCATCTTACATGATGAGGTGGCCCTTCCCCTTGCTAAAGCAAACCCCTCTATATGCACAAGTGATCCCATTACATCCTATCTCCTCCAACAAATTTCCTCCTCTATCATACGTACTTTCTCACTTATCTTCAATCTCTCCTTGTCTATTGACTGCTTCTACTGCTTACAAAGATGTCCGTGTCTCCTACATCCTTAAAAACCCATCCCTTAATCCATCCATCCTGATAGCTATCATCCCATATCTCTTCTTTTTGTGGTTAAACTTGTGAAAGCTGTTTACAATCGAAGCTTTCACTTCCTCCCCCCCACTCCTTTCTCTCTCTCTCCTCCCTTCCTCCCTTCCTCCCTTCCCCTCTCTCTCCTCTTCTCTCTCTCTCTCTCTCTCTCCCCCCGCTCCCACCCCCCTTAACCCTTTGCAGTCTGGCTTCCAACCTGATCATTCAACTGTAACTACTCTTTCTAAAATTACCAGTAATCTTTTAATTAACAAATCCAATGAATTTTTTTTAATCCTCATCCTTCTTGATCTCTCTTTCAGGATTTGGCACTGCTGATCACCCTCTTCTCCTTAATGTTATCTCCTAGATTTCTTCCTACCTATCTAACCCCCCTCCATCTCAGTTTCCTTCATTAGATCATTATCCAGGTTATGTCCATTAACCATGTTGCCTCCAAGGCTCTTTCCTGGACCCTCTTCTTTTTCCCCTCTATGCTATTTCAGCTGGTCCTTTCATTAGTTCCCATGGTTTCAGTTATCATCTCTATGTTGATGATTCTCAGTGCTAACATCTCTGGTTTCATATCTTCAGCTGTCTATTGGACATCTTGAACTGGATGTCCCATAAGCATCTTAAACTCAGCATGTCCAAACCTGAACTCATTTCCCCTCCTGTAACTTCTCCCCTCTTCCAAACTTCCATATTATTGTCAAGGTGACCACTATCCTCCCAGTTCCCTAGGCTTATAACATAGGTGTTATTTTTGACATCTCACTATTTCCCACTCTCCATATCCAATCTATTACCAAGTCCTATATAATTTATCTGGGCAGCTAGGTGGCACAATGAATAGAGTGTTGGCCTGGAGTCAGAAAGCCTTATCTTCCTGAGTTCAAATTGGCCTCAGACATTTACTAGCTGTGTGACCCTGGGCAAGTCATTTCATCCTGTTTGCCTCTGTAATAGAAGGAAATGTAAAAATGTTCCAGTATCTTTGTCAAGAAGACCCCCAAATTGAGTTATGAAGAGTTGGACGTGACTGAAATGACTGAAAAACAGCAACAAAAAATAAACTTTACCTACATAATATCTCTAGCATATTACCTCTTCTCTCCTCTGACACTGCCACATCCTGGTCCAGGCCTCATCACTTCATGCCTGGATTATTGCAATAACTTGCTGGTTGATTTTCCTACCACAAGTCTCTGCTCACTGCAGTCTGTGCTCCTCTCCCTTTTCCAATTGATCGTCCTAAAAGTCAATTCTGAGCATGTCAAACCCCCCTCTCCTTCCCAACCCATTCAATCAACTCCAGTGGTTCTCTGTAGCTTTGTGGATCAAATATAAAGTCCTCTATTTGGTATTCAAAGCCCTTTGAAACCTAATCCCTTCCTAGCTTTTCAGTCTCCTTTTACCTCCCCCCTTCTCCTAACTCATCCACCATACTTGATTCCCATCTACCTGCATTTTCACTCGTTGTCTCACTTGCCTGAAACTCTCTCCCTCTTCATATCCACCTCCTAACCAATATGGTTTCTTTCAGGCTTTGACTAAAACTCCACCGTCTGCAAGAAGCCTTTCTCAGTCCACCTCAATGCTAGTGCATTCCCTCTATTGTCTATTGTTTGTACACAGTTGTTTGCATGTTGTCTTGTCCCACTAGAATATGAGCTCCTTCAAAGCAGTGACTCTTTTTTTTTCTTTGCCTTTCTTTGTATTCCTGGCATTTAGCACAGTGCCTGGCACATAGAAAGTACTTAATTAACGTTCATTGACTGACTCACTACAAGTTACTGACAAAGTGTTAGTCTGCGTTGGTGGATAGAGTTTTCATATGAGGATTTCCCAACAATGATAAAATCACAAGTTTGGACCCTTGCCCATGAAAAAAAAATATTAACTATAAATCAACTATACAGGAAACTTATGTTCTTTGACATTTAGGAAATATAAGAATTCTGAAAATTAATTTTAAATAAAATTCATAGGATTTGTCAAAAATAGAGATTTTTGCCCTATCATATGGTAAATAACTGATTTGGAAGCTGAAGGGACTTCAAGGGACATCTAGTCTAACTCATTTTACAGATTAGTAAACTAAGGCCAAGAGAGGTTAAGTGACTTTCTAAATGTCATACATACAAATAAAGGTCATATATCATACTTTCTAAATGTCATACATACATGTAGTACCGAAGGTACTATTTGAATCCAGGTCCTCTGATCTCAGAGCCAATAAAGACTCTTTCAACTGTACCAGCTATCTCCTTTTATAGGTATGGTGCTATGTAATGAAAAATTATCTTCCAAGTAAGAATCTTAAGGCACCATAGAATTCTCTGTCTTCAAAGGAAGATTCCACTGTGTTTGGTATACTGCCCTTACTATTTTGTAAATATTTCAGTAGCAAGAGTTGAAAATTAAAAAAAAACAAACAGCAACAAACTTTTCCCCATTTAAAGCTGATTTAACCAAGATATTCTACTATCTTAAGTTTTCTAGTTATTCAAAATTTTCCTTATGGTAGCAAGAAATGATGTTTTTATGTACTTATCCTCTTGGAATCTTAGATTTGGAAGGGGCATGAAATATTATTAACCCTTTCTCCAATTAAAAAAAGTCTCTACTACATGTAGCAGGTATTAGAAATAGGGGTTACATGTGTTTCTATGTGTAGGTAGGTAGCATAATGGATAGAACTTTGGACTTGTGTTTGGCAACAACTGAGTTTAAAATCTATCTCACACACTTACTTAGTTGTGTAATTCCAGACAAGTCACTTACTTTCTTTGTACCTCAGTTTCTTCATCTATAAAATGGGGACAATAATAACCCCTGCCACACAGGGTTGATTTTAGGATCAAATAAGGTAATATTTGTAAAACACTTAGCACAGTGCCTGGAATGTGTCCTTTTCCCACACCTCTCTTCTTCTACAGAGGAGTAGCTGTTTTATCCTGTTTCACTTCGTTAGCATATACATTAGCTCATGTTATCCTTTCAAAGGTTCTGTGGTTGTAGGTATGTCACCGTCACAAGCATGATTTTATAGATGGGAAGACCAAGACATAAAGAAAGTGCAGTTAATAACAGAGCTGGATTTATAACCCAGGGTTACAAATTCTCATCCCTAGTGATTGCTGCACTCCAGTTATAGTGAAGTATAACATATGAAATGTCTAAAGGAGGTAAAATTGTATTTTATATATACTGAGGCTGAAAAACTTTGATCCTGTGAGAAAAAAAGGGGGGGAAGGGAATAAGCCTTTATATACCTACCATATGCCAAGCACTATACTAAGTGCTTTACGAATATTCTCTCATTTTATCCTTTTGTTTTTTGGAAAAACGACAACAACAACAACAACACATAAGTGATACATTTTCACACCTTAGCTTCTACTCACATTGATGTTCTAGAAGTCACTAGACTTACCTTTAATGAATTATTACTACATAGAAAAGGTCATTATTTTTGGTAAGACTATAATAAACACATTTTACTACTCTGAAGTAATAGAAATTTTTTTTCCTCTTTGGGAATTAAAATTTGCCATGCCTCCCTTGAAATTATTTCATTAGTGTATATGCATGTAGGAAAGTGTGTAATAACTTATGATTTTATATATATGAATAGGAAATGTAATCTCACATCGAATTTATAACATTTCCAGTTTCCCTTAGACCAGAGCTTAGAATTTTTTGAGATCTTCCATAAAACAGTGAGTGACTTTATTGATATGTCAGAATCTAAAATCAATGCATTTAGAAGGACATAGCTGTAACCTTTCATGATTTGGCTAAATAACAAGCCTGGAACAGATCCTACCTAAAATTTTTTTTCCATGTTGTGCAGGTACAATTTTTTTTAATATGAGATGTAGAAATTCAGTTGAAGGCTCAAAGTAGAGACTGGCATGCTTCTGCCTCCTTTTGTAAATGAGCTATCATTAGCTGAAAGAAAGAAGAGGCCCCATGTGAGAGGTGAAGACACCTAGGTTTGATTCATTATATGAAAACACAGCTTTTTCCCCCTCCCAAAGGCACTACTTTAAATAGCTCTTAGGATAACAAGTGAAATGTACTTCGTGATCTTTTTTTAGTTCATTTTCACAAAATTTGTCCACACAATTTAAACAATTTCTGAGTTGGACTATTCAGTCTGGCTCCTGTTTCAGAATAATTGATGACCAAGGAATGAATTAGCAAGGGATACCAGGATTCCCCGAACGTAAGTCCATGGTTTAGCTAGCACAATTGCCTGTGTCTTACTATTACTGTCAGTGTCAACTTTTATGAACTCAGAATTCATCTCTCCTTGACACACCTCTCAAAAAGAGGGGAAAATTCCTCTCAAAGAGTACTTTAGACAATAACATGAAATGACCTGATTGCAACAGTACAGATATCGTTCCTGAAGTGGCGGGGATGCCTTTACAATGGACCAAGGAAGTTTCGCGAAGTGACCAAGTGACCGAACAATTTTAGGCAACCATACCTTGGAAAATCTAATGTGTGAACGGACGGACCACTGCCTCGCAGTTGTCACTCTCTGAGCCCAGAGTTCCCTGTCATAGACGTGGAATAAAGATTAACTGTGCTGCTCCTGATTACTCACCAATGAAGTTCCTTTCTGTAACTTTCATTGTGAGCTCTTTAAAAAGCCACACAGTACAGTGACAGACACTATCATATTCAATTGGACATGCTTTCTGCGAATTTGTTAGGGATTTACTCTACACATTTGTAGCATTTAGTTGCTATGGAGATGACCTCAGTAACAGCCTTTAGGTTGGACCTAGACATTCCTTTCATTTCCATTTAATTTGATTTGACTGCAAAATGTCACTTCCATTGCATTGATTAAGCTTCATTGCTGCCACAAGCCCTGTTAGAAAGGTTAAAGGCCAGGCCAGCCACTGTCATTTTGCTCCCCTACCGTTTTCTGATATCAATACAGATGGGCTTTGAAGATGAGAAACTCCTTCACTGAATTGATGCAGGCCTGATTTCCCTTGCCCACCTCCCTCTATAACCTCTAAAACACAATAAAACAAATTAGCCTCAGTTATTTCTAATTGCCAGAAGTCACGCTTTAAGAAACAAAAACAAACATTGTTTCTATTATAACTCTAAGTACTTGTATCGGATATACTAGGTTGAGTGTTATGTAATGCAGCTTCCTGTCTGAAACCTTCTTTTCAAATATATGCTATTCGTATTTTAGAGTTCAAATGGATGAGGATTAAATTATGAAATTTAGTCATATGTTTGAAGGACAGCATGGTGTAGGAACTGGAGAGCTGGCCTCAGAGTTAAGAAAATCTAGGTTCAAAGTCATACCTTTGACATATCTTGACTGTGGGATATTGGGCAAGTCTCTAAGTCTTCATGTCCCAGGAAGTTGTTCCTCTTGTGATATTGTAAGTTACAGAAAAGTACTGCTTTGCATGGGTAGAGGGAGTTATTATGTGAATAAAATCACAGATTTGGTCCTTTCCCCAAATGTCTGAAGCATTCAGAAAAGGTATTGCTTTCAGAGGTTAGTTATCAGGGGTCCTAGGTAACACTATGAAGGAGAGAATTTTGTCTCTGGTACTCTTACATCCTTCTCACTTTCAGTATCTGTAAGGAACCCAGGATTTTTATGACAAGAATAAGAGAAGGAAACAATTTTACACCTAGGAATTAGAGCCTTATGCTCTCTAAAGTGATTACAGTTAAAAAAAAAAAAGGGAGTTAGGAGATTCTGTGATTATGAGAAGGCAGCACTTAACTGAATTATTAAAGGTGGAGACTCAGGGTTAAATTTTCAGAGGGTGGTCTGCCAACTCTCAAGTTTCTCCTATAGCATGTTGCTTTCTCCATAAAATTATTTTGGAGAACTTCATCAAAACAAGGGAATGATATAACAGTTATAACAAAGGAAAGAGGAAACAAGTATTTATTAAGTATCTACTCTGTGCCAGGCCCTTTGCTAGGCCTTTTTAAAAATTAACATAAACAAATTAGCATTAATCTTATAAAATTAATTTTTACAAATATCAATATGTATAAAGGAGTTAGCATAATGCCTGACACATAGTAGGTGATTAATAAATGCTTGTTCCCTCCCTCTTCTCCCATATTACTCTGTTCTTATAACAACATTATGATCATCCCCCAAACAGTTTTATAGAGAAAGTGGCTATGATTTGAGGGTTTTTTCATGTTTTCCTGATGTACAGGTCTTAGATGGGCTGAGGATTAGCTTATACAAAAAAGTTTTGTCTGTGTGTTCCTGGTGCCTAGCATAGTACCTTGAACCTAATCAACATTTAATAAATGCTAGCCTGATCGGATTTGATTGGAAATGTTTGAGAAAATATTCTGAGATCATTAAGCCGCTACTTAGCATTAAGAGTTTAATACTCATTCCATCTCCTGATGCCAATTGCAATGCCTCTATGACTTACTAGGTTGTCTTCAAGAGTTGAGATTGTCAAAAAATCAATCACTAGGTGGCCAGAATGGTGATGATTCTCTCTAAACTTGGCTAGGTTGGTCTTCAGACAACAATAAAAAATGAGGTGAATGAAATTAGAATTAAACTTTGCATTCAATTCACTGCCATGTACAGGTCAGCTGGAATGGATCAGGCAAGAGTGGCTGTGTGTGGGCTTGGGAGAGAGGCCAAGCACCAATATTACCAGGGGAGAGGAGCAAATTGGTTGACAGAGCAGGCAGCTGAGAGTCTAAACCAGGGAATCCAGGCAAGTCCAGTCTCTGTGCCAAAGACAATGAAAGAGGCTTTGTCACTACATGGAAGTCAATGCAGATGAAGGAGCTGGGTTAGGGCGAAACATCGATATGAGCTGAAAGGTCAGAAGCCAGGTAAAAAAGAAAGAAAATCAGGAGGAGAGCTTGTACTGAATGACAGGTTTTATTGTGCTCATATCCTCTGGTATGTGACTTTGAGGGCAGAGCTATGCACAATATTGGCCAACCCTCTCCTTTTTTTGTTTTCTAAAGGAATGATGCTATCAAACATCACAATATGCAAAAACTAGTTCACAAATACACAATTACAATACCACCCTCAGCACTTTGTTCTGTTTTTTTTTTAATTAGGAAGCAGGTATTTATTTTATCTAGGGATAAAAAGTGAAGATTATAGTCTGAATTTTCAGAACATGTTCTTCACCTCAACTGTTTTTGGTAATACCCACTAAATACCATGCCTAACATAGGACTGTCCTAAAATTAAGCACACTAATAGCCTTCAATATATTGTAGTAAATAGAAGATGTATTGTTTCATATACTAGTGCAAAAGGGAAAGAGAGCTTTGTCTTTAAACACAGGAAATAATTAGTTTACAGGAAGAAATGTGCCCCTTACATTTCCACTCTCCATTTGTGAAAATATTCATAAACTGTCAAGTTTGATTTGTATAGAAATCAGCGGCTGTCTTCTTATAAAGTGCAAAAATTGATTGTATTGGGACAAAAAGATACAAAGAAAAGAAATCTTACAAACAAATAGCCAAATGTTCTATCTCACTCTGAAAATTGATCCCATAAAACCAGAAAGTTTTATGTCAATGTAGTCAAATAAGGAATGCCATCAGCTTTAAAATGAATACAGATTAGCTAGAAAGTTATACAGGTTTTTTTTTTTATTGTGTTTTTAAAGGGAGTCAGCTTGCTCTTGGTAAGAGATAACCATCATTCTCTGATGTAATCATAATGATAATACCTGACACTTATTCAATCCATCCAAGTTTGCAAACGATATTCTGCAACAATTCTGCATTTGTCTGACAGAATAGCCCTATGGAGCATAGGTAACAGTGAGCAATTTCTAAAGTGAAATCACAAAAATCCATTTTTTTAAGATTAGCATGAAAAGAAAACCATTAACATTATTAGCTCTTTCTTTTAACTGATTCCTTCCTTAGCATCTTTGCCACACATCTGGATCGTTTATTAGGAAGCAGACATTTCCTATGCTGGTACTGAATGCAGTGATTTGCACTTTAAAATGTGGTGTTGAGAACTCTATTTGGAACGTGTTGCTGTATATCAGATTGAGCTTTAATAGTGTTATATTTCAATCTATAAATAACTTTGCTTTTCTATCAGACATTAAAACAATGTATGGTATGTGGCAAAAAGCAAACTGCCAAATGACTTCTTAAGTGCCTTGTTAAGGCACGTTGTTATAAATTTTATATACTGGCTAAAAGACTGTAAAAATGGATCTTATGCATACTGCATTTTTAGCTTTACTAACCTATCAGCATAAATGATTTATTTTTACACCATGAAGTTAGAATTGCTAATCATATTCTATAAAGGGTGACATGATTTTTGTTTTAATTTGTATTCTGTCAGATTAACAGTTAGATGAATCATAAAGGAAACTATATGTCAGGTAATGAGAACAAGGTGGGTCATTGTTAATGAGACACTATCCTTAATAAATGGAAAGAGGAAAAGGGAGGTGCTGTGATCGAATGAAAAAAAAAAAGGCTTGTATTCTATAGCCTCCCAAAGTACTTATTCTCTTAAGGGTAAACTTTCTGGAAACAGCCCACTTAAACACAGATGGGATTGTGGAAAGAATTAAAGCTTGGCCAGACCTGTGTTCAAATGATGTTTCTATCATATGCCATTTAGTTAATATTCTTTTAGGAAGTCAGTGTTAATGATGAGAACACTGTTTTGCTCTTCTTATGCTTCTTGTTAGTTTCATGACAATTGAAATGTTATTTGGTTTTTCTAGGCTTCAGTTTTTCCACTTGTAAAATGAAGGGGTTTGACTGGAAGACATGTTAGCTCTCTTTTCCCTGAATGAGTCTATAATTTTCTGAATGTTGTGGATGGAACCATATTCCCTCTCAGTGTGAGAAGTTAGACAAATGTCAGGAGCTCTGGGACATGATGGGGCCTAATCATTGTAGTGTGCAGATAACCTACTTCATTCAGAGGACAATTATCTGTGGGGCAAATGGTTTGGAGGTGTCTAACTTCCAAAAATGGATTAATGCTTAATAACAGAATTTGAACTTAGCCTCCTCTTTTTTTTTAGGTTCTAGAACGAACCTAATCAAAACACTTTAATCGGAATTCTTTGCTAAGCTGTGTGTAAGACTAGACTTTTATTTTAATTTTATCTTATTTTCATTGATTCCTTTTGTTTTCATATTACATTCATTTCCAAATCTTTGCCTCTCCTCTCACCTGCCTAATGAGACATCACTTTTAACCAAGATTAAAAAAGAGAGTTCAAACAGTTTGACAAAACCATTGCATTTATAATGTCTGATATTATAGGAAATATTCCATATCACTGGAACCCTATCCCAACCCTCTGCTAATCAGTAATACCTCACCTTTGCAATGAATGGAGGGATGTGCATTTTCTCGACTCTTCTCCAGGGCCAAGTTATATTTATACAAGGTTCAGTTTTGTGTTATTCTTTCCATCAACACTGGTTTAATTGGTGTGTTCGAGGGCAGCTAGGTGGCAGAGTGGATAGAGAGCATAGTGGAGTCAGGAAGCTCTGAGTTCAAATTTAGCCTCAGACATTTAGTATCTGTGTGACCCTAGGCAATTCAGTTTTGCCTCAGTTGCCTCATCTGCTAAATGAGCTGGAGAAGGAAGTGGAAAATCACTTTAATATATTTGCCAAGAAAACTCCTAATAGGGTCATGAAAATCAGACATGACTGAAATGACTAAGCAACAACAACAATCATCGTGTGTACTATTTTCAGGGAAGAAGAGAATTTAAAAATATGATTTCTAAGGATTCTTATAGTTGCTTCTTTATGCATCATAAACTAGTTTTGTCCTGTGGAATTCCATTTGTAATTATAACTGAAACAAAACGTGTTCAAGTACGGTATCAAGCATTAAGAAAAAAATATCAGATAATAGTCCAACATGCCAGCAAAAAAGTCAGCAAACTTTTGAACTTCAAAAAATAAAAAAAGATTCAGTTCAGGTTCTGTTGCAGTTTTGCATATAGGATCAAACAGGCCCTTCCAGCATCTACACCATTACACCCATCTTTAATTAGCTGCTTGTCTTTCAAGTTTCAGGATAGCATGCTTCACAGATGACATGCTGTGTATTAGCAGCCTGGGCTGAGACCCTGCAGTGAAGCTATTTTATGTGAGTTGAAACACAGGCATTGTATGGATGAGACCATCAAGAAGATAAAACTAATTCTAGCCTATATTTCAGGAAGTCCAGTATATTCAAAATACCAGTGCATTCTTTCAGTGGCAGTATTAGAAGGAATAACCCCTTAGTGCCCTGAAAATGGAACATCAGACAACATATAATCATCTTCCTTATAGCCGAGAAAAGGAGGGGTGGGAGGGAGGGAGGAGAAAAGAAAATGGGAGGGAGAGAGGGAGGAAGATGGTGAGAGAAGGAGGGAGAGAGTGAGAGAAAGAGAGAGAGAGAGGGAGGGAAGGAGGGAGAGGGAAGGGGAGAGGGGGGAGGGGTTTCTCTTTGTGTCAAATTTTAGATGTCTTAATATTCCCTCCTGTCTAATTCTGTAGAAAGTGATAATAGAGTTCCTGTCAAATTAGAGGTGATGGACTTTTTAACCTATGTCATGGGAAAAATAGTTATTATCATAAACATAATTCAAATGGAAGTTTATTTGTACTGCCATTATGCTGAAGGGTGCATTCCAAGCATATAATTGTATTCATTATAAATATTAAAAATTCAGAATGGCATTAGATTGAAAGGGAAACTTTTTTTAAAAAGTTTCAAATGCTTGGGTGTGAGCATTTTGTCCATGGCTCCCCCTCAAGAGGGAGCATTGTTTTTAGTTTTTAAAAACAAAACGAAACAAAATGAGAGTGATTATTGCAAAGAGATGTGGGTTTGGCTAAAACTATTGTTAGCTGAGAGGTAGGAGGTGATTTCCTTCTGTCATTTCTCACGTTTTACATCAATACCTATGAACCAGAAAATGGAACACACATATCAAGAAAATGTCTAGCGAGAGAAGGAAAGTTCAAAGACATGTGAGGAAGGGGCAAACATAGTTGAATTTAAAGAAATGTCAGTGAAACAGTGACATCTCTGAAACTTCAGTTTGGCCACAGTCAAAACTGCATCCCTGGACCAAGCCCTTCTATACTTAAGTGGGAAAGGGGATGAAAAAGGATGCTATCTCAGTCTGCAGGAATTTTCTAGACCTTAAGTGAAAATTGTCACTGCTCAAGTAGTTACCTCTATCTATTTTCTATAGTTCAATGATCAGAAGACACTTTTTCAGTGTTCTAAAAAGTATGTAGAGTGCGGGTTCAAATACATTTTTGGGGTGTGCAAAAGGCATATTTCCCATCTCTGACCAAGGAACCAAAGGGATAGGAAAAGAAGTCAAAAAGCAGATAATACAGTCTTAGAAAAAAAAAACATATTTCTTCAACATTGCCATTTCCAAAATTATCAAATTGGGTCACTAGATAGTTAGATTAATTTAGCTACTCTTTGATTTTATTTGGGGAAAAATGTTTTTGCTCTTAGATATCCACAGGATAGCATAAAATGGAAATACCTGGCTTTTTATAACTAAAGAGCTATTATCATCATGCGGAATCAGAGAGAACTAGACACTTTTGGAGTATCAACACCTGGAACCACTTTGTTAAAAACGCATACCTTGGTACAGCTAACTAAAGGTCACAGAGTGGGAGTAAAAATTGGCTCTTGTTTACCCATCTTAGCTGGCTACCAGTTGGTTCACTTTAATTGGCTATCATGTCCACTTACCAGAAATTGGCTCTGTTTCACAGCTGTTGGATGTTAGAACATAGCCACTTTGAACCAATTTATCTGAAAAAATATTTTGCACAATGTTCTGTCTGCCAGAATATTGTTTCAGATTACCATTCTTTCATGGAAAAATCACTAATTGTGTGTAATAATATCAGCAACATGAGTACATGCTCCAGGACCTGAGAGTCTTGGCTAAATTACTACATAAACAGATAATTCCTAAGTACAATGTAAGGATAGCATCATAGAGGGCTGAATAATAATTATTGTAATTCAATATAGAGGAACATCAAGACAAAGTGGACAGGAGCAGCCTTGGAGTTAGGACAACTTGGGTTCAAGTTCTGTTTCTGACATACTAGCTCTGTAACCCTGGACATAGACCATTTGACCCCCTGCCAAAAAGCTGCATATCTGCATTGGCAAAGGAATTCAGACATAGGAGTTCCCTACACCAGTGAATCCACAGTTTTGGAACGTGTTGATGATGGTGATGATGATGGACAGCTAGGTGGTGCAGTGGATAGAATGCCTGGCCTTGGAATCAGGAAGACTCATCTTCTCCAGTTAAAATCTGGCCTCAGATACTGTGTGTGTGACCCTGGTCAAATCACTTTAACTCTGTTTGCCTCAGTTTCCTCATTTGTAAAATGAGTTGGAAAAGGAAATGACAAACCGCTCCAGTATCTTTGCCAAGAAAACTTCAAATGGGGTCATGAAGGGTCAGACATGATTGAAAAATGACTGAACAACAACAGCGATGATTATGAAGAGGAAGACATTGAGGATGATAATTGGAGATATAAATATTTTCTAAATTGACACCATGAATAACTTTAGTATTCAGCATATAAATTTTTAAAAAAAGATGTATTCTCCTTAATTTTTTAATAAAACAGTAATTTTTTCTGAATACCCTTTTAAACTTATGTAGGTGAATTTTTAAAGTCCATATTCAACCTTTTTGTATATTCCTTGTAATTAGTATTTCATTTTTAAACTGACAGGTTTAATATAATTGTCTAATTGCTTTCTGTATATACTTCCTTGAAATTGTAGTTAGAATTATTGGTAGTTAGTGCAAATTATATCACTTGACATTTATATATCACTTTGTCTTGTAAAGCCCTTTTCATGAATCATAGCATCATAATTCTGTAAGGTGGGCACCACAGTTATTATCTCCATTTTACAGATGAGGAAGATGAGGCTCAGAGCATTTGAATGACTTGTCCATGGACATGCAACTAATATGTATTGGGTTATATTTGAATATATGTCTTTCTGACTCCAAATCTAGTTTTCTGGTCACTTTGCTATGTTGCCTCTCAAATACTGTTCTATAGCAGAATTATTAAAGAGTGTTAAAGACTTTGCAAGTCAATTGACTAGACCCAAGGTCACCCAGATAAATGTCTGAGGTCACATTTGAATTAAGGTCTTCCTGATTCCAGACCCAGTGTTCTATCCATTGCACTACCTAGCAGCCTCAGATATGAGGAACTCTTACTATCAATCAACTAACATTCATTAAGTGCATGCTACATGCTAGGCACCTGGGAATTTTAAAACAAAATTGAAACAGCACCTGGATTCAAGGAACTTATATTCTAATGGGGGAGGCATGTTTTGTGCACCAATAATATTGAATAATATATATGTATATATATATATATATAAAATCAATACAAGGTGGTTTAAGAAACAGTTAACAGTTGGGCCAAAGTATTCAGGAAAGTCTTCATGTGGAAGGTGGTACTTGAACTGAGTCTTGAAGGAAATGAAGGTTTCTAAGAGGGAGAAATGAGAAGGGGGTACATTCCGGGCATGAGGCCAGTGCAATGGCACAAAAATGGGAGATGAATCATCATGTGTGTGGAACAGCAAGCAGGCTAGCATGATTAGATGGTGGGATATGTGAAGAGGAGTAATGTGTAAGGAAATGTATTAAGGGGCCAAATATGTCTGACTTCCCCTTTTAGACTTCAATTTCTCAAGAGGAACCACATTTCATACATTCAAAAATGTTACATTAAATATTAAAAAAATTCTGGGCCAGTGTAAGGAATTCTTGACGTGACACCTATTTCCACTGACAGAGATCTGCAACTTATCTGTGATTTGTAGTCTTAGGGAGCTGCTCATGGCACTTAAGAGGTTTAGTGACTTGCCTGTCATTACACACCTGATATATGTGATATGTAGGATGCATGACTTAAATCCACACCTTTCTGGCTCTATAGTAACCCTCTATATACTATGCTGTGGCTGCTTTGCACATGGGTATTTAGTAAGTATACTTTAACTAATCGACTCATTTAGCAACCAGTTTCAATTAACCCTTTTGAGTGCATCAATCAGAATGAAACTTGTCCAGCAGAAAGAAGAAAGTAAATAGTTCTGAGTTTTCATGTATCGAACATATTCTGGAATATAACGTGACATTAAAGTTGCTTTGTACCTGTTACAATAAATACTACTTAGAAAAGGCAGATTTGGTACACATAAGCTTGCATAATTCTATTGCCACCAAAAACAACCTCCAAAAAACAAAAGACTTCTTAGACTTACATCCAAGTTCCTTCATACCTTTACAACCTTGACTTCTCCTAATTCCTTTTTAAAACTTTAATGTCCAAACTGGATGACTTTTGTCACTCAAACACACACATTGCTTTCTAGCCTCTGTGATTTTTCTAACATTGTTCTATTGGCTCAGAAGTTCCCTAACCCTCCCTTCCACCTCCACTATACAGCTAAAACTATGGCCATTCTTCAACATCTAGTTCAAATGCCAACTCCTCCATGAAGCTTTTTGTGATACTATTAACTCCCCAGCTGGCAGTGATATTTCCCTCATCTGAAATCATAATAGCATGTACTCCTTTTAGTAATTATATTCTTATTTTTATAACATTTTTATGTGCCATGACCTATATTGATTATATGCTGATTCAGGATGGGAACTATATCTTATTATTATTTTATTTCCCACAGAATGTCATACAATGCTTTGAACACTTCCGCGACAGTCCTCTTAGAGCTTACATAGCACTTTCATTCACCTCTCTCTGTCTCTTTCTCACCATTCATACATTCACTTAGTTGTTTATTTTTATAACTCTCTAATGTGCTTATGTAACAGTGTGTATGATATTTATCTGTGCTTGCTTCTTAAGCCCTTTTCTACGTTGAAGGAACATAGGTTCATTGAACTAGAACTGGAAGGGACATAGTTCAGTTGTTTCCATTATATCCGATTCTTTGTGAGCCCATTTTCCATTTTGGGTTTTTCTTGGTAAAGATACTGGTGTGGTTTGCCGTTTCCTTCTCCAGTTCATTTTACAAATAAGGAAGCTGAGGCAAACAGCTTTAAGTGACTTGCCCAGGGTCACACAACTCATAAGTGTCTGAATTCAGATTTGAACTGAGGTCTTCCTGACTCCAAGGCTGGGCTCTCTAGCCACTGCACCACCTACCTGTCCAGAAGAGGTCATCAAGTTCAATACCCAAATTTTTACAGATGAAGAAATTGAGTCCAAGAGTGGTGCAGTCATTTGCCAAGTTTCACAAAGTTACTAACTTTGTGAAAGTTA
This sequence comes from Vombatus ursinus, assembly GCF_900497805.2. Classification (NCBI taxonomy): domain Eukaryota; kingdom Metazoa; phylum Chordata; class Mammalia; order Diprotodontia; family Vombatidae; genus Vombatus; species Vombatus ursinus. The sequence continues at coordinate 40,964,882 of NW_020954608.1, forward strand.
GATCCAGTATTTGAGTCCAGATCATCTGACTCCAAATACTTCCTTTTTTCCCCCCATCAGCTAGGTGGCACAGTGGCAAGAAAGTTAGAACTAAAGTCAGGAAGACCTCAGTCTGAGTACAAAATGACACAAATTGTGTAAAGCAAAAGGACAGTTTCCCAATGAGGCATCTGCAAGACCTAAAGGAGAAGCAGGCGGCAGAGTCTGAAGTCAATCTATGACTTCATGAAACTGAGTATCTAAAAAGTTACAGGCATGAACAGAGTTCTCATACATTGCACACAGTGAAGAGTACCTGCATCTTTCTAAACATCAGTCTGTGATTTGTTGCCTTTGTTCTTCTGAGGGAGCTTTCTCTATGTCGCTCCTGGCCACTGCAGGTGATTCTTAGAAGGGAAGCAGCTGTGTCCGAGAGGCCATAGTTTCTGCTGGGGGTTATTTAACTAAATAGATCCTGCTTTATTTTTTCACATATATATGCCTTGTTTCCTCAAGGCTTCCAGTCAGTCTTTGAAGGCAAAGAAGGCATAAGGTACAGGAGTAGATTGGAAAAAGTGAGAAACCCCCAGGGATTTTGGGATACTGATCCATGGAGTAAGTTTAATCTTCTGAATATCAGCACTTAATGCAATAGTTTCCTAAGGACTTAGGTGTATCCAGCTTATTTAGTCATAGTCAACACTGAAGTAGTGTGTTTTTACAGCTATTGTACTAAGTACTAGAATGAGTGTTGAAAAAGCTGCCTCTCCTTGTTCATTCAAATCTGATTTCCCTGCAAAAGGAATGTACCTCTCAATCTGTTGCATTTAGAATACACAAAAGCAGTTGATTTAAGTCAATACTGATAATCATGTTGCCTGGCCTGCTATGAGATGTTATCCTTTCACCAGCCAGTCAGTCTTAATATAACGTATCAGATAGCTTTAATATTATGATGACTCATTCTTGTTTCAGTCCCTGAATGTGTGCTGAACAAATAGACATTTGACTGCTGCCATCAGTGAATAGTTTATTTTTAAAAAAAATACATTACATACAAGCATGGCTTATGTTGAGTTAAAATGTCTCTCACCTAAAATAAACTGGTTCAATATGCTGAACTGTTGAAATGAATTGGTTGTTACTGGAAATCAGTAGATGATTTTCAGAGTATTATATGGAAATTGAAGGTTCCATGGGGGTATCTCCAGGGGTTTCCTGAGAGGGTAGCCATAGTGGACATGTTTGTGGCTATTCTGTAACCTCTAGACCTTAGTCCAACATTACATTAGGAATCCAGGGCATCAAAGTTGGTGCATAAAGATTCCATAATGTCAATAATTTAGAAACCCACAATAAATATATGTTTAACATTTCATATATTTATATAAAATCATATGTTTGACATAATATATTCATATATATACTTAACATAAATAACATTTTATAAGGAAGATTGGGATATCTGAAGAGCATAAATAAAATAAAAATAAATGAAGATTGACAGCAAAACTAAACTAACCTAAGATTACATTCTACACTCTATTGTGAATGAGTAAAGATTAAGTTGATAAAGGAAAAAAAATGTAGATACTAATCAGTTACTTTTTTTTTAGATTCAATTTTCAATAGATATGGTACCTTTTAAAGAGACTGTAGCATAGCCATGAGGGTTTTTTTCCCCCCTTCTTTCTCAGCAGCTATTTTTGACTACTTATTTTGCCTGTAGCTGCATGTACTCAATTTTTCACACCTTGTTTAGACTTGTATGTTTACCATATCACCACTGTTTTAAGTTTCCTACCTCCCTAAATCCACAAAACACTTAAGAAAGGATTTCCATGTATTATATTTTGTTCAGAAAGCCTTATCTCAAGCTGACATATTTGCACATTTTATTTTTTAAAGGAATATACTTGAGAATTATACATTCACAGTTCTGTTTTCATAGCCTAGGTTAGGATCTCTCTGTGAAATTCCATTAAATAAAATTTTCCTTAAAGAAGTTAACAATGCACAAAATGCTGATACAGTATTTTAGCACACTTAATTATTTCTTTTTTCATTGTTTATCATTGTTTTGTCAACCTTCCATATCATTACCCACAATGCTTTGTCTTGGGTTTTCTTTGAAAATTCCTTTCCTCTGAACTTACCATGAACTTCTGCCTGTAATATGCTGCCATGGAATACCACAGACACTTTTAAAAGGAAAAAAAAAAGTTTTCAACAATGGGAATCTGTTGTAAAGCACAAATCAAATAAAAGTCCAGGTGATTTGAAATTAATAAAAAAGGTGTCCACTTGCTAATATAGATCTATTTAAAGATTCAATGCCTGATTAATAAAAAAAAGTAGTGTAATATATCCTAGACAAGCAGTATAAGCAGTGTGTATAGAACATTCTTTGTTTTGTCTTCTTCCTTTTCCTTTCTTTTTTGTGATGGATATTTTGCTGATGCTGTAGGAGAACAGGGATACAAGTCTGTGGATGGAAGGGAATGATACAACTGAAATGGGCTGTTGGAGGAGAGGATCACACACAGCGTTAGTGTTCTTGCAGCATAGGTGTTGGTAGAAGATTGCTTGCCTGATGTAGGACGAAAAGATGAATGAACATTTGTGATCATGGAAACATTCAGAATATTTTGTCCTCATACTTGTCATATTTAACCAGCCATATCAAGGAGTCACTGTTGTTTTGACAACAATAATAATAACTACCGTTTATATAGCATTTGCTATGTGTCAGGCACTGTGTTAAGTACTTTCCAAATATTTCATTTGATCCTCACAACAACCTCATGATTTAGGTGCTATTATTATCCCCTTTTTACAGATGAGGAAACTGAGGCAAATGGGGCAAAATGACTCGTCCAGGATCACATAGCTAGTAAGTGTCTGAGACAGGATTTTTACTCAAATCTTCCTCACTCCAAGCCCAAGGCTCTATCCATGGTGCCACCCAATGGCTCTAATAATAGATACAGTGAAAGAGACACAGGACTTTGGATTCTGTTTCAGATAGATAACTGATTAGCAGTATGACCTGGGGTAGAACATTTTACTTGTCTAGATTTTAATCCTTTAACTGGCAAAATAAGTGGGTTGAACTAGGTTATAGTCAAGACCCCTTCCAGCTTTTAAAATACATGCTTTTATGATGTTGCCATTTCATTTACACTTGTCTAAAGATAAGAAATTATAGGTTAGTGTAGGAAGGAAGTTAAGAAGCAAAAGTGAACATGTCATACATTTTTTGTATATTATATAGGACTGCTTATTTTTTTTAAATAAAAGAAGGTAGGTAAATGTACAAATTAGGTTTTTAATCTAAATTTGCATTGCTCTTATGTTTTATGGTATGGCAAAAAATACCACAATTTTTCTTTTAACTTTTCAGTATTTGTGTATATTCTATACAGCTAGAATAGTTTTGCTTTTCTTATTGGGGATTTCAAAGATGTTCATGAGTCAGAAACTATTGGAAATATGTGGATAAGGATAGGTATTGAATTTGTGATTTTATTGCAGTAGGGAGCTCCAAATGAGGATGCTATCTCCAACAACTCAGTTCAGCATCTTCAATCCTCATCCTTCTTGATCTCTCTGCAGCCTTTGACAGTGTGGATCACCCTCTGCTTCTTGATATTCTCTTTTCTCTGTTTCTCTGTGCCACTAGTCTTTCCTGGTTCTTGCCCTACAGTTTAAACACTCCTTCTCAATCTCTTTTGCTACTTCTTTATCTAGTTTGCACCCATTAAAGGTGGGTAACCTCCAGGGCTCTGTCTTGGGTACTCTTCTCTCTCTCCATTAATTCATTTAGTGATTTCAATAGCTCTCATGGTTTCATTTATCATCTCTATGCTGAATATTTTCAGATCTACTTGTTTAGTTGTTTTTTAGATGTGTCTGACTCTTTGTGACTCCCTTTGGGGTCTTCTTGGCAAAGATGCTGGAGTGGAGCCATTTCTCCAGCTCATTTTTACCGATAAGGAAACTGAGGCAAACAGGAGAACATATGCTTTGCACCTCTACTTTTGCTGCTCTATGTTCATTTTTAGGTGATGTTTTGTCTGTTTGTGGAGGAAATTTGGAGAGCCTGCAATTTTCTGACCTACTCTGCCATCTTCCCAGAAGTCCCCCCTACCAAAAAAAAAAACCAAACAAAAAAAAACCAGGGCTAAATGACTTGCCCAGAATCACATGGCTAGTAAGTGACTGAGGTCAGATTTGAACTCAGGTCTTCCTGACTCCAGGTGCAGCACTCTATGCACTGAGCCACCAGTTGCCTCTATTCTGTCCTAATATTCAAACTCAGAACTCTAACTCACTATTAAACATTTCAAACTTCGATGTCCTGTAGACATCTTAAACTCCACATGTGCAAAACTAAACTCATGATCTTTTCCTCAAAACCCTCCCTACTTCTGAACTTCCATATTACCGTTGAAGACGCTACTGTCCTCCTAGTCACCTAGCCTTGCAACCTAGATGTCATCCTTGTCTCCTTACTCGCTCCTCCCTCCTTCCTCCCCATATCAAAAATATTGCCAAGGCCTGTCAAGTTTACCTTAACATCTCTTTGTATATGTCCCTTTCTACCCTCTGACACTGATACCACACTGGTCCAGGCTTTTATCCTCTCCTGCCTGGACTATTGCGATAGCTTGCTAATTAGTCTCCCTGCCTCTGGTCTCTCCCAACTCCAGTCTATTCTCTAATCAGTTGTCAAATTAATGTTAAATGAAAGCTTGGCCATATCACCCTTCTACTTAATAAATTCCAGCAACTCCCTATCACCTCTAGGATCAAATATGAAATCCTCTGTTTGGCATTCGGGCTCCCTTCTACCTTTCAGTCTTCTTATGCCTTACTTCTTTCCATATACTTGTAATACAGCAGAGCTGGCCTCCTTGCTATTCCTTGCACAAAATGCTCCATCTCCTGACTCCAAGTATTTTTGTCAGTTGTTCCCCATGCCTGCTATCTCCTCCCTCATCTCCATCTTCTGGCTTCCTTTAAGTCTAAGCTAAAATCCCATCTTGTACAAAAAAACTTTTCTGATTTCCCTTAATGGTAGGACTTTCTACTGATTAACTCCAGTTTATCTTATAGTTAGCTTCTTTTCATAAAGTGGCTTCCATCTTGTCTATGGCATTCAACTGTGAGCTTTTTGAGGGCAGAGACTATCTTTTGCCTTTCTTTGCATCCCCAATGCTTAGCACAATGTCTAGCATGTAGCAGAAGCTTCATAGATACATATTGATCGACTGACCTAGAGAACTAAAAGGTTAATTGAGTTAATCAGGGTCACACAAATATGTCAGGAGTGAAACTTGGACCCACTTCTTACTGACTTATACACACATACATGCATCTATTTGTATGTGTGCATATATACACACATATATGTATACACACACACACATATATCTTAGCACAGAAAGCAGTGCCTCAGTCTCATGATATGATTAGAGGAGTATATGGTATACATATAGTAAAAAAAAAAGAAATGAACACTAAAATAATATAAAGAGCATCATTATATTCCTGAAGATAAAGTAATGTTCTCCTTGTACTTTGGGCCTTGTAATTATATTTTCCATCCCTACTACTCTGCTGAACTAGTCTTTTTCTAAGATTCTATGATATCCTTATCACCAAATCCAATTCCTTTTTTTCTGTCCTCATCAATTTTAACTTCTCTGCAACATTTGTTTTTTGTTTTTTGTTTTTTTTCACTTCACAGGTATTAATACCCATTCTCATCAGATCTGATAAACTTCATATTCCTTGAGAAAAAGGACCAGGTCTTATTCATCTTGTGTCTTTAGTGCTTAAACTAGTACTTTGCATATAGCAGATGCTTAATGTTTATTAAATGTTGATTGACACAATGCTGAAAACATCTTTGTTTATTTTACTTGAAGTAAAATACATGTCTTATTATAGGGAAGCTTATATAAAAGTTGCTATTTTTGTTCTCTATATCCAGTGTAACAATGATATGTAGTTTAGAAATTCTGTGTAGTTCCTAACAAAATGTCCAGAAAATTCATATCCTTTTATCCTGACTTAGATCACCCTTTTTAAATCTCCTTTGCTGGTTCTTTTTTCTCTCTCCTGCTACATAAGTGTGAATGTTCCGCAAAGTTATCTACTCAGTCCTCTTCTGTCTGTGCAATCTCTCTCTTAACTGAGTCATCTACTTACATGGCAACAGTTAATACATCTCTATGGATGCCTCAAAAATATGTACCATTCCCCAAATCTTCCCTAATTCTAGTCTTTAACTGCCCACTATTTGCTGGCCATATCCACTTACGTATCCCAAACTCCTCAAAATCTATGTGTCTAAACCTGAACTAATTATTTAAATCCCCAAACACATCCCTTTTTAACTTCCCTATTTTTGTATTTTTTTTTGAGGGAGAGCAGGTATTACATTAAGTGCCACCACACTCTACCCTATTTCTGGTGGTAGCATTACTATTCTTCTAGTCATCAAATTTTGAAACCTTTGCATCAACATTGACTCTTTATTCTCCCTCATTGCTAGATGAAATCATTTGTCAATTGCTATAGATTTGACCTATTACTTTTATCATTGTCATTATTAATAATAATACTTGCTAGCATTCACAGAACACTTTCATTTTAGTAAAGCACCTTATGTGCATTACCTCATATTAACCTTATGATATCATGTAAGGTAGGTACTACAGGTATTGTTGTAACCAGTTTATTCATCTTTTTCTAGTGCATCTTCCTTTTTACTCATAGGATCTTAAAGTTGGAAGGGATGCTGCAAGCCATCAGTTTCAACCTGTACTTAAAGAAGAATCCCCTTGATAACATAACTAACAGGAGCTCTTCCAATATTTGCGTAAAGTGCAAAAGGGATTGCTAGCCCATTCACCCTTGAGGCATCCATTACACTTTTGAACAGTTTTAATTGTTTCGAGGTTTTTCCTTATATCAAACCTAAATTGACCTCTTAACAATTACCACTTGTTTCTTCTTGGTGTGACCAATGGAAAAAAAAGAGAGTAAGTCCAATCTTTATCCTACATCACATGTTTGAAGACAGCTACCATTCCCCCAAACCTCCATAAGTCTCCTCATCACTTTGGTAAATATATCCAGTTTCGTAGATCTTTTGTCTTTTTACCTTTTGTCACCTGGCAGCCCTCTTCTAAATGTTCTCCATCTTCTCATCCAATATTTTATCTAGTCCTCTGAGTTTTGCATCATCCTCCAAGTTAATGAGCATGTAGTCTATGCCACTATCCTAGCTATTGATAAAAATAGTAAACAGTTCAGCACCAAACACCTATCCAAGAATTATTACACCAGAGATTTTCTTCCAAGTTGACATGGAATAATAATGACTATTTTTGAGGTTTGACCACTCAATGAATTCTGAATTTACCTGCTAATTAACTGCATTAGTATACCTTTCACATTTTACAATTTCCATATTTTTCACAAGAATGACATGAAAAAGTTTCTTAAATGCTTTGCAAATGTGAAGGATCAAGGTCTTTATGTAACTATATAACTGTAACTACACATAACTATATATAACTACGTAACTCTCTCTCTCTCTATATATATATATATAAACATATTTTATTCTTTCAATTAATAAGTATTTATTTTCTCTCCATTCCAGTTGAAAAAACAAAAACAAAATCTTTTTAGCTAATATGCACAATTAAACTAAACAGATTACCATATTAGCCAGGTTCAAAAGTATATATCTCATTCAGCATATTGAGTCCATCTTTTCTCTTCTGGGGCTAGCTACTCTGCTTCATCATCATTCCCCTGGTTGATCATTGCACTGATCAGAGATTTCTAATCTTTCAAAGATGTTTGTCTTTACAATATTGTTATTGTGTAAAATTATCTCATTACATTGTGTATCAGTTCATAAAAGTCTTCCCAGGTTTGTTGGTATGACTGGTTCTTTATGAAACTATGCTAGATTTTACTGTCCATTGGTTCCTTTTTCAGATGTTCATAACTTCTGTCTTTAATGATATTTTCCAGAATTTTGCCAAGAACCAAAGCAAATCTCATTGACCTATAAGTAGTAGACTTCATTTCCTTTACCTTTTTGAAAACTGGGAAAATACTTCCCTTTCTACAATCCTATGATACATCTTTCCATTTTTTATTGCAAACTTAAGAATCATCAATAAGCTGAAACATCTTAAAATACAAAGAAGAATAACTGAAATGATTATGTATTCTTCAGGATCTTTCAGTAATTCAGCAATTATGGTTGCAAGTTCTTTGAATAACCTATGTTGTGGATGTAGTGACTTGAGTTCATCAAGGGCAGCTAGAAGCCCTTTTGTATCTTCCTCTTTATCTTGGGTATCAACTGTCTCTTAACTGTTTTGATGCTGCATTTTCCAGGCCAAATGTCATTCTCGCTAGCAAAGAAAATAGAAGCAAAATCAAAATTGAGCAGCTCTGCCTTTTCACTTTTACTCGCTGATTTCTCATCCACCGTAAGTAGTAGTCATATAGTTCCATTAATCTTACTTTTCCTTTAAATATATTAAAAGTATCCCTTTATTTTCCTTTCTAGCCTTAGCTCATTGTTAGATTTGACATTCCTGAAATTATTTTTATAGGATAGTAATATAAAGTATTTTTTCTTTAATATTATATTTTCTCCAATTACGTTTAAAAACAATTTTTAACTTTTTTTTTTTGGTGAGGCAATTGAGGTTAAGTGACTTGCCCAGGGTCACACAGCTAGTAAGTGTCAAGTGTCTGAGACTGGATTTGAACTCAGGTCCTCCTGACTCTAAGGCCGGAACTTTATCTACTGCATCATCTAGCTGCCCCAACTTTTTTTTTTAAAGTGTTGAGTTCCAAATCTTATCCCTTCTTCCCTCTCCATCCCGATCCCTGCAACAGTAAGTAGTCTGATATTTTACATGTGCAATCAGGTAAAACATTTCCATATTAGAGTGACATGAAGTGTTGATCCTCCATTAGCTATCCTTGCTTCCAGATTTTGTACATGCCTTTTTAAAATTTGAGTCAGTCAGTGAGCTCTCTGTGCATCTACGCAGATCTCATTAGACAAATCTTCTTTTATCTCATACTCAAGATTGTTTCTTTATTACGTCTTTAGAATTTCGTTCTTGAGAGCCTTTGGAATGTTCTTCCCCTGTGATATTTTAGGCCTGTGGAACCTGACCTATCCTTTCTCTGAATCCTTTGACATTTATTCTCCAAAGATCTAGAGTCATTTCAGATTTCTCTTAGCTTTTCTTCTTTCTTTCTTTTTCATATATTCTAAGAAGGAGTAATGACTTTCACCGAAGGTTTCCATTATGTCCTTCCCAGTAATAAGTTCCTCCTTGTTGGTGAGAATCAGATCTAGAATATATTCCTGTTTGTGAGTTGGAAGAAATTATTTCTTGAAAGAAAGAATTACCCCTAAGTTGGTTTACCTTGGGCAGAAAAAGAGCTCCATTAAATTTCAGGATAGTTTCAGTCTCTGATCATGACTAGATCATTCTTCTGTGATTGGCTTGTTTTCTGTTTCTCAAACTCCTTGGCTCTGTATTTCTTCTGCCCAGGTTGATGGATCAGAGATTTAGAGTTTGGAAGAGAACTTAGAGCCCCAGAAAATTCAACCCCCTAATTGTACAGAAGAGGAACTGAAGCACAGAGATGTTAGATGACTTGTTCAGAGTCACATAGCTCTCAGTTTAACAGGATTCAAACTCAGGTCGTTGTGTTTGTCCTTCGTTCTTGAAGAGGATCATGATATCAGGGAGATGATGATATGACTTGCAACTGACTTTGATTTGAGTGAGAGAAGGCTGTGCAAGGTCACCAGCCTCACTTTCTCCTCCAGAGCCATCTAGGTCCAGCTGCCAGATATTCATCAGGAGGACTGGAGATAGCTCAGGATGCAATGGGAGGCCCTGGCCCTTTTAAGCTAAGGTCTTTGAGTGAGGTAATGCCCATTCAGTGAAAAGGCCACTTTAAGAAGTGAGTCAAGGGATGGCCCCTTTAATAAAAAAAAAATAAATTGGGAAGTGAAGACCCTGAGGGTTACTGGTCAAAAGAGAAACAGTTACTATTTACATTCACTCTGAGCCAGGAAGGCCCAAAAAATAACAATTAAGTGCTGCTGGGGCAGGGATCTATTATTGTCCAATCTATGAGATCCAGAGTTAATTGGATTTAAGGCTTAGTCTTTGAGAAAGAGCAAGCATTTAGTGCTTAGTATGCCAAGCATTGTACTAAGCATTGAAGATACAAAAAAAGGCAAAAGATAGTCCTTGCCCTAAAGGTGCTTATATTCAAATGGAGGAGACAGAATGAAAAAATCTAGGTAAATACTATCTATTTATCTAACTACACATATACATATACAAATATACATACATATATACAGACATACATGTATACACACACACATATATATATATATAAATACACACAGATACACACATTATGTAGTATTTATTTAGGTTTTGTGTATTGCCTTCTCCATTCAAATGAAATATATACGTAAATATATAATATACATATCATACAAATATACATGCATATTTCTATCACACACGTATGCATGTGTGTGTGAGAGAGAGAAAAAGAGAGAGACAGAGAGAGAGACAGATAGAGATGGAAAGTAGAAAGTACTAGAAACTGGGAAGAAGGCGAAAAGACCTCCAGCAGAAGGTAAAGTTTGAGCTACATCTTGAAGAAAACTAGGAAAAGTAAAGTGAAAGTGCGGGGCAGAGCATTTCAGGAATGGGGAACAGCCAGTGCAAAGGTAGGGAAATGGAGTGAAGTAATCAGAGGTAGAGACGAATTTTTACAACAATAACAATATTACTAAAATGAACATTTCTGAAGACTTTACAAACTGATGATAAATGAAATGAGCAGAATCAGGAGAACAATTTATATAATAATAACCACATTATAAAGATGGCTTTGAAATCTGTAAGAACTATGAGCAATACCATATCGGCCTATGTTTCCAGAGGACTGATGATGAAATCTACCTCTTGACAAAAGATGATGGATTTAGGATGCAAAATTATGTAGGCAATTAAGGAATTAGTTTTGCTTCACTATGTATATTTGTTGTTTAGGATTTTTTTCTTTTTTGATGGAGTGAGGGTTGGTAGGGAGAGAAAATTTTGTTAATTAAAAATTGCTGTTAGTTAAAAAAAATTGTTAATTAAAAGCAGTTTAAAAAGAGAATGTTTGGTGAGATTTGCCACAGGTGTGGACTGTTGCATGCTTTTTCAGATGAGGTCATCATATTGTTAGTTTTGCTTAATTGTTTTATTTGTTACAGGAGAGCATTTGCCGAGTGAAGGGTAATCTGGAAATGTCTATAAGATAAAAGACGTCAGCAAAACTTTAAATAAAAAGACATGGAATGTCATGTTTGAGGAACTACGAGTGTGATTGGAACATAGAGCACATGGAGGAGAATCAAGTGTGAGAAGGGTGGAAAGGTAGGAAGAGGCCATTTGATGAAGAACTTTAAATACCAGAGGAAGTATAGTTGATCTTAGGGCAGATAGAAAATTGCAGCTCATTGAAGTCAGAAAATGGCGTGGTGAGACTTTTGTTTGAGAAAATCACTTTGTCAGCTGAGTATATAATTGGTGTGGGAAGATATTTGAGGAAGGTAGACCAATGAGAAGTCATTGCAAGAGTCCAGGTAGAAAGTGATGAAGGCTTGAATGAAGTTTAGCCTAGCCTAGCTCTTCATCATCCACCAGATGATCTATGATTCACTTCAATGCCAATATTGCTTCTCTTTCTGCCTCTGTTGATCTTCATGCAAATGCTCCGCACAATTTTTTCTCCAGGTTATGGACTTCCTCATATCAGTAATTTTTTTTTTGTCAAATATAGTAGTACTCCTTTTACCTATTCTGTTCCTTTCGAATACATTGTATTCTTCTAAAACTATATTTCAGTCGTCGGTCTCATTCTATGAAATCTAGTCTTGGTGATGGCTTTAAGATCACGCTTTCTTCTATGCATTATTCTGTGCATCTAGTTTGTTACCCACACTTTGTATATTTTATAAAGACATCTTAGGCCATGGGTTTCCATGTTGGCTCCTATCTTTTGTTCAGTCTCATCAATTTCTAGGCATTTCTACTGCTCTCCTCCCTCTATTATAATTGCTTCCAATGGTATCTATCGTGGTAGATAGGCAGGCAGTTATTTCATTTTTCTATTTCAATGTAGAACCCCTCTGGTAAAATTACCAGCCCATGCTAGGTATGATCCATCCACAGCCAGGAAAATGATCTGATACTCATGTATTTTAATCCAAGGTTCAGAAAGTCGAACCCTCTTCTCAAACACAATCTTTTAGTCAGCTAGTCACTCCCCAAATTGCCTTTTTTCAGATGAACTGTGCATTCTTTCCATACGTGTATTTATTGGACAATTATGAAATACATTTCCAAAAGCCAAGGTTTCATGTGGTTATTAATAATTTACCATTTTTATGAGAAATGTCTGTCCTATCCTTTGACCACTTTTGATTGATTACATTTGATCAGTTTATATTTAGCCCAATTTCATAGTTTATCACCATCTTTTTGGATTCTGACTTTTGTCCAGTGTTCTACCTAATTCTAGTTTTGTGTCATTGACAAATTTAACGAATGTGTCTTCTTAGCTTTACCCAATATTAAATAGCACAGGACCACTTGCTCCCTGGAGTCTCTTGGAGACCTCCTCATGAGTTATCATAGAACCATGAACTACGGGTTCTAAAATGGAAGACTTTAAAAGAAACATTTCTTTCTCTCTGACAGTGTGGAGAATGGAGAGGTACTCTAATAACCTGTTTACCTTTTCTTCTAGGTTGAAATCAACCTGCACTTTGAAAATAGATAAGTGACCTGGTAGTGGCAAAAATATAAACACTATGTAAGTTTCTTGCTTTTATCTTTGCATTTTCAGTGTTTAATATTTGTTGAAAGAATTTAATTTGTTGGATAACATTCTGTTGCTCTTAGAAGTAGTCTTTTCTTTGTTGCTTACTCATACAACAAACATTTGTTGAGGGAAATTCCGTATTTCTTTTTAGAATAGTAGTCCAAATTGGCTGAAAAGATATATGATGAAGAAACTGTGAATAGTCTTGAATGACCAGCTAAAGAAATTAATGTGTATTTGGTATTTTTAAACTGAAGGGTATTGTGATTAGAATGATGTTTTCTGTTGTCAATGCACAGAATGTCTTGGAGAGAGAGAGAGAATAAAAGTCAGGGAGAACAGTCAAGATGTTACTGCAATTGTTCAGGTGTGGGATATTAAGGGCCAAAATACGGAGTCATTAGTGGAAATGAAAACAGAAGGACTGATAGAAAACACATTGTGAATTAAAGTTTTTTAGCTATTAGTGACTTTTTAGGAGCTACCATATTTGCAAGAGGAAAAATTTGATGAGAAAGAGAATCCAGTTAAGGTTCAGTTTGAACTTTAGGTGAAAAGGGAGTTTGGTAGCCAGATAAAGAGACCTTCTTTATTTGATATGAGGAAGGTAAAGGGGTAGGGTATTCTGTAAAGAAATAAAATTACGGTATGTTTATGCATCATTATAATAGGTTGATAATGGTAGGTTCAAGTAAAAAGAATTCGTGCAGAGGTCACCAGAGGGACAGGGACTTGATTAAGAATGCTGCTTCAGTTTTTATGCCTCTGGCTAGATCAGGGATTTCAGTTTCCATTACTGTGATTTTTTTGTTTTACCCTTAGCTCCTACCAGCATGATTTTCTTTGCTTAAAAAAGTCACAGAAGGTTTCAATACACAGCAGTTAATTACAGCATTACTTGGTTTAATCAAATTCTTAGACTGTTAGCACTGAGCAATGCCCAAGTCATGGGAGACATCCCATTCTTAAGTGAATGCCCATTCATTTTGAGTTGTTACCCACAATTTAGATATACACAATATCATTCATTGCCTGCTTCATAAAGCATGTGATTTAAATGTTTCAGAGGCCTATTCAACATTAATATTTGTTCAGCAAAAATGACAGGAACATCAGTATTTTTCCAATTCTTTTTTTTATGGAAACAATAGATTTATTTGGGTCCAGCTACTTTGAACATATGATAAATCACAGACAGGTGTATGTACTATCACTACATTTTTTCTCATTTTTCACTCACGTGAGACAAGAATTAAGAAGTGTTGAGTGTCTTTTCAGAGATGCTTTCAAAATATTTTTATTCTGCTCTGTATGGTTTAGCTTTCAAGTCCTAACTCTGAGATTCTGTGATTTTATGACTATTAAGAGAAATCCTAGAAATATTCTGAACATTCAGAACATTGAATTCTAATTTTTAAAACAATTATTTAGACTTAGAACAGACTTTCAAAATTGTGTTGTCTCATATTTCAAAATTGTGTTATATTAGGAGGAAGAAAACACTAAAACTCTCTGGTTATTTTGCACAAATTATGATGAACTTAATTTTTTATGGAAAAGCATAATTATAATTCAATATGAGTAAAATATGCACGTTAGACTCCTTAATAAAGAGAGTGTAGCAAAGCAGAGCGAGAGCTAACCTTAGAGTTGGTTGGATTCAACTTTGACCAATACTGGCAGTGTGATCCCGGGCAAAGTACAGTCTGTCATACTGGACAACTCTGTAAGACTATATATCATAGGAAAGGTACCTATGTACAATAGAAGAGGGAGCTTCCTAATCCAGGAATTCAGTATGCCGATGAAATCACACTCCCAGTCTCCATTCCTATATTCATTCCTCTTGTTTCTGTGGTGCTGTTACATTGAATTTAGAAACAAGAGGTTATTACATAGTCTATATTTTAGATGTGACTTTATGTCAAAGTTTCTCACTATATAAATAATTATATTTTTACATAATTTGATTTCATAATCCTACTAATAGCCTATGGTACCCTTGGAATTATGTGGCATTTATGCAGAAAATCTCTTTGAAGGTAACTCTCATGGTGTTATTTTTCATATTATTTTTAAGAAATATACCTGATCTTGTCTTATAGGCAAAAAAAAAAATTGGATATACTACTTTTCATAAAAGCCTTTTGAAAATTGTGTAGTCCTTTGGAGACAGAATGTATGAAACCTTTGCCAATGAGTAAACGCCCATGATTAACAGCACGGATGGTGTGATACTTTTGGAGCCTCGTGAAATTATGCTATAGGTTTCCTTAAAAAATAAGTCACATATGTTCTGTGATTCCAGCCCTTTAACATGCCCCAAATAGGCTGCATATACTGTGCACTTAAATTGCTCCTCCAAGCTTCCAAAATGTGATTTGATGACTGATGATGGTGCAAATCCTGAAGGGGGGAAGGGAAAAATGTCAGGAAAAAATTGGTTTTGAATTTTTCCCAAGATTGTTTAAAAATAAACTATATTTTATTATTTATGAAAATTTGATAACTGTTCAGATATGTTCCATTAGACTGAATTAAGGAAAATGTAAGTGGGGTAATAGTACAGGTTAGAGGGATATCTAAATAATGATATATTTGTCTTAGTGTTAGATCCCTAGTTGTGTCAAGTTATAGAGTTGGCCTTGGTTAGTGTTGAAATACAAGTCTACTGATCCTCTTGTTTATTATGTTATTTTCAATAAAATAATAAGAAAATGTAAAGCAATTAGTTCTATGCAATTATTTCCAGTTTTGCTATGATTCAACTCTCTGAATGATAACTAATAGTAAATGATTTATAGGTCATGGCTATAAATCTTGCAAAATACAAAACTTTGCAAATTCAAGCAAACATTCTTAAGTATCTAATACATACAAAACACTTTGCTTGGGCAGCCTAATTCTTATCAAAAGATGTTATTGATGATTGATGAAGACATAGATGACATGCATATTGAATATGCAAATCAAAGAAGTTAACACATTGGAAATAAACCTGGAAACTGAAAGCTAAAAAAATTTAAAAAGTTAAAAAAATTCTTGACAAAGTACTTTGATGGATCATATCTAATAGGTTGAAAATTAATATATAGCTATCTTAAGTCCCATATTTGATGTAGGAAAAGGTTAGTTGATCAAGAATGGTTCTCTTCACAGAGTGAGAAATTAATAAATGTTTATTGTTGTAGTTAATAGGGAGTTGAGGCTGGACAGTCCATGGGAGAAGATAAAGGCAGGGTTGTACAGTAGACAAGAAGGATGTATTTTGATTGATAGGACCTGAGTTCAAGTCCTGGGTTTGCCATTTACCAGCTACTATACCTTAGGCAAGTCACTTTATCACTTCTGGGTCCCAGTTTCCTTATTTCTAAAGTGAGAAGTTTGGACTAGAGTATCTCTCTAAGCTCCTTTTTAGCTCTAAATCTATGATTCTATGATCCTATGATATGATATGAGGAGGCAGACAATTGTGATCTGTGGTCTTGGCATGAAGTCAGCAGTGTGAAATGATAGGTGAAGCAATGACTTAGACTACTATTAGAAGCCTCATGTTGAGCATAATAATGGCTCTTTCCAGATGACATAAAAAATATTCCAGATACTACATTTTAGGAAATAGCAAAGCTAGATACCAGGATGCTGATGAACTTGAAACCATGCCAAAGGGGGAACAATGATAGGAATTAGGAATATTTAGCCTGGAGATGAGAAGATTTGAGAGGGTCTAAAGCTTTTTGATATGCTATTTCACATGTAAAAAGGATGAGATTAGTTCTGTTTGGCTTCAGAGGGCAGAACTAGTTGCAAAGGCTATTGAAAAGCAAATTTTGGTTCTCCATTGAACAAACCCAAACAAAACAAAACAAAATAATACAAGACTGTATCACAACCAGAGCCATGCAAACTGAAGTGAGCTGTTTTGGGAGTTGATGCACTCCAAATGAATGGGGATATTTAAGTAAAGGGTGAAAGAGTGATTGTCCTGGATTTTGGCTAGTGGGTGCTATCTGAATCAGGTACAGTTTGGAGTAAAGTATCTCCAAAGTTCATTCCAACTCTGAGATTCTTTGATTCTATGGACCCTCTTGATCATCTCTCTTTTTAGGTCCCAAGTGAATCTTTTCCTTCTCATTTCATCTGAGTTTTTCCAAGGGAAAGTCAAGCCAAATGTCCAAATACAACAATACAAAGGTTAGATATGGTATGGCCACTGATATCATTGAGCTTATAGTTGAATAAGACCAAAATATTGTTTGAGGTTTTTGTGTTCAACTAATTTATAAATATGGATGTGTTTTGTCATCCTAGGAAATAGAATTGGCAGGAAAAAAACTCTGGTGGCATAAATCATTTATAATGGTTTCCTTCATAAAAGATCTGTATGTATGCTTTTCCTCCCCATTTAAGAAATGATGTTTAGCCAATTAATTTCTTTTCATGTTCACAAAGTTATCTTCCATTTGGTTATTCTCTTGCTGAAAGGTCGGATTAGAATAATTGTTTCTATACTTACTGTACTTGCAAGACCAACAAAATAAGGGGAAAATTGGCTTTTTTTTTAAAAAAAAGGAAAACTTTAAAACAACTTTAAAGTCTTTCAAAATCTGAATCTCTGACCAAAAGAAAGAATACTCTTTCATGTCTGTTGCCGTGCAGATTTACAAAAATGGTCTTGTATTCTTGTATAGTCTATGGAGATTGAAGCTTTGAATTACTGAATTGTAAAAGCTAATAATGGAAAAGTCAACTTTTCTGAGTCTTTCAGATCAATTAGCCTTGTATAAACTCAGAGGTACATCTTTTTCTTTGGTTTCAAATGCAATCTTTTGCTTTTCTTTACTGATAATTATCAGGGATTTTTTTTGGGGGTGCTAAAATATAAAATGCATAAAGAATAAATAGAATGATTCCTCTCTTAAAAGTGCAGGTATTCATTTTAATCCTCTTCTTTCAAGATTTTGGAGCACAGAATACAATATTTGGAGGATTTATCAACACAGATCTTCACTATTTGTTTTTCAGTCTACAATCAAAACATCTATACTCTGCAGCAAAGCCCTGAACAAATAAATATTTAGGTTTTTAAACTTTTCAATAGGGACACAAAGGCAATGTTTTCTGCCTTTTAATTTGCTCTTGATATTTCCTAGTTCCTGGGCTTGCTTTTCCTGAGATTATAAAGAGCAGAAAATTCTATCAACCCCTAGTGAATAATTCCACCATTGTTGCTTTGTCTGTTGATAGCCTTTTGCTATCACACACATTCACACTTTGTACATTTTGCTTCTATAGAAGAACATCTGAGGTGATTTTGTGGTTGAAAAAGATCTTAAAGAGATAGAGTATGGATTTAATATTTCCAAATATAGAAAATGCTGTAAATAGAATAGCAGCTGTACTCAGAGCAGATCGAGTACATATGCTGAAAAGACAGATAAAAGGTCACACTGAATTTATCCTTTTAACAGTAGCCTTTTAACCATAGATTAAGTGTTCTAGATTCCAACATCAAAACCGATACTATACACATGTCCATGATATGGTTCCATGCTTTGAAGATGAATTATTGAAGGCATTAAATGGGATGTTAGCTGTTTCCAGTACTAAACAGATGTGTAAGGTTTCATTTATCTGCCTGTGTTTTACCCTGGACTATAAATCATGTTTATTACTTTTAAAATTTCTCTAAGTATTAGTTTAAACTTTGTACTTGCTTCTTTTTCAATTAAGAACAGTACTTTCTCTTTCACTTAGGCTTTCCATATGAATGTTAAACTGGATTCCAGGTTACCCAGGTATGGTACAAGTCCCAGCTCTAGTACCAACATTTTCTGTCATGTGTGACCAAATAACATCTATGGCCCTAATTTTTTTCTTCTGTACAAAGATGTTATACTAAATGCCCTGATTTTCCATTAATTTTCCACATTTTATGACTCTAATACTGCTTTGGGAACCAGAGGTGGATGAATAATTAATAATAATATTTATGTAGCACTTTAAGTTTTGCAGAATATTGTACATATTATTTCAGAGAACAGCTGGATTCAATCCAGCAAACACTTATTAGACACCTACTGGAAGTAATATACTTTGCTAGACTCTCTGGATTCAAAGATGATAAAAGGCATAATCATAGTTTTATAAGTGTTGAGCACAAAGGGACTATGGAAGCCATCTGATCCAACTCTCTTATTTTACAAATGAGGAAACGAATGCCCAAGGTAATTAATGACTTCCTTAAGATCACAAATGTAAGAATCAGAGGCAAGTTTTGAACCTAAGTCTTATGACTCCCAAAAGAAAACTGAGCATTAAATTTGAACTTTCTAGTAAAATAGCTCAGAATTCCAAAGTGAGCCTTTTATAATGAATTATAACTTTTTGAAAACTTGTTTTCAAATTTTTTTCTGAGATGTGACTGTATAATTTTTCCCTTTGATAGATAGGGAAACTGATGCATAAAAAGAATGAGACTGGATTCATGTCACATAACCTTTTTTTTTCCACCTAATTTTCCCACAGAAGACTATGTTCTCTTCTAAAAGGAAATAGAACTTTTGAAGAGTGAATAGCATTGTGTTGATTAGAGTTCTTAAATCTTTCAAAGTTATTTGTCTTTACAATGTTATTTCATAAAGGGCTCTTTTGGTTTTATTCATTTCACTCTATATCATTTCATCCAAGTCTTCCTAGATTTCTCCTTTTATCCTTTCTTACAACAAATTGTATTCTATTACATTCATGTACTATAATTTATTTGGTCATTTCCCAACTGGCAGACATCTCCTTTGTTTTGCTTGATTATGAATGTTACAAAGAATTTAAAAAAAAATTTTCCAATGGGAAAAGAGAGATTGAGAGGAAGAAAAAATAGATTTTTTTAATTTAAAAAATAAAATTTAAGTAAAAAGAATGATATTCTTGTTTTCTAGGTTGTGCTCCAGTTGACTATATTTTACAAGGAGGTCATGCAATGCCTTTTAGTTTACATTTGCTGCATGAAAAACTGGACAAAATAACAATACCATATTAAAAGATCACTTGATTCTAGTTCTGACTCTGACATTAACTAATTGTATAATCTTGGGCAAATCACCTAGCCTTTCTGGGGTTCAATTTCATCATTTGTGCAAAGGACTAACTGTATCTAAAATTTTGTAATTTGTTTCTCTATGAATGAAATTTTTTACTAAAAGAGTATCTTGGTGATCCAAAATAATTTAGGCAACTTTGGCTTTTATTGTAGAAGAGTATATGTCAGCATTCCATAGTTTTGGAAATATTATCTAACTAACAAGTACAAATATTTTCAACAAAGAATCACATGAAACACAGAATTCTTCAGTAAAGGATTTAAAGGCTTGCCAAATTTGTACCTCCCAAATGATTCATCTATACATTTTGTGATGACCCAACAAACACCTTTGAGTTTAGCCAAGCCAGCCATTTTCAGTGTCTCCAATGTATACTACACTTCCCTTATCAGCTCCCTATCCCACTCTTCCAGTGGCTCTTCCAACACTTTTCATTACTTCTCAAGTCTTCAGTGGCCCCTCCCCTCAATCTCTCAGCTGAGAACCTTTCCTCATATTTTACAGAATGCATGAAGGCCATTTACCATGAGCTCCCTCTTCTCTCTTCCTCATCTCACATCACTTACATGCCTTCTGCCAGTATCTCTTCCGAACCTCATCTCACATGATGAGATGACCTTTTTACCAAGGCTAACCCTTCTATTTCTTCAAGTGGTTCCATTCTATCCCATCTCTTCCAACAGATTATTTTCTCTGTCACTCCCACTCTTTCACTTATTTTAAATCGTTCCCTCTCTAGGGGCTCAATTCCTACTGCCTTCACATATGTGTATGTCTCCTTCATCTTGAAAAACTCCTCATTTGATCCTTTCATCCCTTCTAACTATTGTCCTATGTCTTTTCTGCCCTTTGTAGCTAAAATCCTGGAAAAGGCCATCTACAGCAAGTGCTCCCACTTTTTCTCCTTTTACTCTCTTCTTAACCCATTACGTTTTGGCTTCTGAGTCATCATTCTATTGAAATTGCTCTCTCCAAAGTTACTAATGATCTCTTTGTTGCCAAATCCAATGACTTTTTCTTTTTTTTACAATCCTCATTCTTCTTGATCTCTCTACAGCCTTAGACACTGTCAATCACTGTCCTCCTTGATACTCTCTTCTCTCTAGGTTTTGGGATACTACTAATTCTGGTTTTCTTCCTACCTATCTGACCGCTCCTTCTCTGTATCCTTTTCTGGATCCTTCTCCAGATCATGCCCTCTAACCAAAGATGTCCTGCAGGGGTCTGCCCTGGGCCCTTTTCTCTCCTATCCTCTCCTTTTTTCTCCTCTCCCTCTATACAACTTCACTTAGTGAACTTGTCAGTTCCCATGGATTTAATTATCATCTCTATGATGATTCTCAAATCTTCCTGTCCTAATCTCTCTACAAATATCCAATTTTGCATCTCCCACTGCCTTCCAGACATCTCAAACTGAATGTCTAGTAGATATAAAAAACTCAGGGCAGCTAGGTAGTGCAGTGGATAGAGCACCGGCCCTGAAGTCAGGAGGAATTGAGTTCAAATGCGACTTTAGACCAAACACTTGACACTTACTAGCTGTGTGACCCTGGGCAAGTCACTTAACCCCACCTGCAAAAAAACAAAACAAAAAAACCTCAATAGGTTCAAAACAGAATTCATTATCTTTACCATTAAAGCCCCCTTCCTACCTGGTCTATTACTGTTGAAGGCAATACTATCCTCTCAGACTCTCAGGCTCACAACCTAGGGGTCATCTAGATTTACTATTTCTCACCCCCCACCATATCCACCCTGTCCAAGCTGTTGCTTGTCAATTTTATCTCTGCAACATTTCTCGAATATGCTCCTTTCTATCCTCTGACTCTGTCACCATTCTAGGGTGGGTCCTCACCACCTCATGCCCAGATTGAATCTAATAGCTTGCCTGCCCCAAATCTCTCCCTACTCTAATCCTGCATTTAGTCTCTAAAGTGAGTTTCCTAAACTGCAGGTTTGATCATGTTATACACACACACACCCCTCACCCCCAAGATCAAATAGGAAATGCTCTGTTTGGCATTCAAAACCCTTCATAACCTAGGCCCTTTCTACCTTTCTAATCTTCTTATACCTGACTTCCTACCATATAATCTTTGATCAAGTGACACTGGCTTTCTGGATATTTCCTGAACAAGAAACTCCATCTTTGGCTATCTCCCCTTCCTGGAATGTTCTCTCTCTCCTTGGCTGTAACTACTGACCTTCCTGGCTTCCTTTAGGTCCCAACTAAAATCCCACCCTTTATAGGTTTCCCTAAACCCTCTTAAACCCAATGACTTCCCTCTGTTAAGTATTTCATATTTATCCTGTATATAGTTTATTTTTATATATTTGTTTGTGTGTTGTCTCTATTAGATTATAAGCTCTTGATGGCAGAGAATAGCACCAGTGCTTAGCCCAGTGCCTGGTATATAAGGTACTTTAAAATGTTTATTTATTTATCAATTGATTGCACATCATTTTCATACTCAAATCTCAGACAGAAATGAGCCATGGGTCACTTGTTGATTTTCCAGGGTTTTTATCAATCAACCAACAAGCAAACTGTTATTAAGTGATTATTGTGTTAAACTTTGTGGATACGATGAAAAAGGAAAAACAATGCAGTATACCTTTTAGACAATAGTGAGCTCTCCGTTGCAATGAAAAGTACCAAGTTAAAAATATTACTACCTTCTAGAATCGTATTTGGAAGTACAGAAAAACTAATTGGTCATCTTTGGAATCTTTTTTCAAAGATCACAATCTGGAAGAGTAAAACATGATTTATGTGATTTGGCCATGTGTTTCACTGTGAGATAGCTTTCATGTGGAAATTTGACTTGACAAAACTTTTAAAATACCTTTATGTTGTGTTAATGATTGAGAAAACCAAATTGGTGTAGAGTAAGAAAAACAATGTTGCCTTCCTCCAATTTAATCATGCCATACCACATCCCTGGGGGAAAATATGCATATTCTATGGGTCAACAAATTAGACACAGAGAGATTAACTTCCTGAAGGATATGTAGTCAATCAAGCATTATTAATTCTAGAAACCAAACCCTAGCACTCACATGCTATTCCTTCCTGCAATAAAGTATAACTACTCTTTTCAATTTATATTAATTTTAGTAACATTTTGAAATACTTGTATTAAATGGCTTTGTACCCTGATGTAAACAGTCCTATCTCTCTCCTCCCATTCTCTACCCACTTCTTCCCACCAATAATTTTTCTTTGTTTTACTTTCTATTGTTAATCTGGTAATTGACCAATACTTATTGTCTTGTGACCAAAATGGTAAAAACCAATGGCAGGTAAACCTACAGCAGGCAGATGGTCTCTTCAGTTTGTCAGCTGCCTTGAATATGGATCTTTTTATTTTATTTTATTTTTGTATTCTAATGTGGTCTGCAGGGGGAGAGGGAACCCCACTATGACCTCCCCCAAAATAACAAAAGGAAAGAAAAACATAGAAAGGCAAAAAAAAAAAAAAAACCCAGCACATATAACAGATTTTGCTAACATTTTCAGAATTGCCTCAAGACCAAAATTCATCATGAAGGAGTATTTAGGGGAAAGTGAAAATGAGAGAGGGCATGGGAAAAAAAAACTAGAGGAAATGATACAGTGTTGGGAAGAGTGCAGAGGTTGTTAAAAATATTTTGAGCATATTTGCTTGTGATGGATTTGCTTTTGGGGGAGGGACATAGGCCCCCAAGCAACTGGTTGCTTTTGCTTGTTCTTAGAGTGAGAAAAGAAGCTCTTGTTTAAACACTAATGCATTCCATAAAAACTAACAATTATAGAACTGTTTTTTAAAAAGAAAATTACATTAAAGATGAATGAGAGTATATTGAAATAATTATGTTTTAAGGTGTGTAACATTAAAAGATATTGAATGGAATATCGACTGTTTTGTAGAAATAACAATAATGAGATTCCTGTCACCTAATCTTACAATAATTGGGTTATTACTATGCAAATGAAGGTATTACTTTAAAAAAAAAGTAAGGAAGCAAGACAGATCCTTGAGGCAGTCCTTTCTCTCTTCTTAAAGCCATGCTGTCAATTCTTTTCTAGGATGAAGAGTCCTTTCTAAGCAATTTGGAGGTGTTCATTTCATTATTTTTCACTAAAATTCCATTACAGTATTTTTCAGCTGCCACAGGTAGCAGATCAGTAGTTGGTGATTTTATATGTTTTTAGTCTCAGGTGTAAGCCAGGGGAATAATTAAACCAAATAATTATAGCATACCTTTTTCCTCTATAAAAGAAATAGAATACGTTTCCTGCCAAAGATGTAACCTATTGTCCTTATCTCCACTCTCCATGCATACATATCATTGTTGTGCTCTAACATGTGATCCCAATGCCTCTCAATAGCCAGTAGGGTCATTTTCAGTTGAGATCCTCTTAGGGACACCTTTTGCCTTAAAAAGTAATTCAGTTGGTCCTTCCCAGTCATTTCTAAATCAATACCCCTTAGAGGAACCAGACATTATCTTCATTGCTTATATTCATTTTCTGCCTTATGGCACCAATTAAATGAATATGAATGTTTGGGAAAAATTCCATCTTGGTTCTTGACCCAAGGCAGTGCCTGTTGGTATAACAGAATGGCATTTTAACTGGTGCCTTGTGGGGCTTGCATCAAAAATGTTAAATTGTATTTCCCAGGTATATTAAATTTTCTCTCTATGGTGATTGATATTTACAAATAATTTCTTTCAGGAATCATACAAAATCCCATTTTTAAAAGAATTGCTTTGCCTACATATAGCAAAGATATTAAAAGAAGGATGATTCAAAGTGAGTTCTCAACTGGTAAAATTCAGCAAGTGTATTTTTAACTGACATTTTTTGGCTATAATCTATAAAGATTCTATATTGTGAGAAGTAATGGAAAGTAGTAGATAAGGAACTGTCCTTTGAACTAGGAAGATGTAGGTTCTAATCCTATCTCGAACACACATATGGTTGTGAGGCTCTGAGTAAATCAAGTATCTCTTTAGGAATATAAGTTGCAGGAAAAGTGTGGACCCGAATTGGCAAGGAGAATTTCCTTATCCCTATACCAAAGAATTCATAGATCAAACCTCTATCCCTAATCTATAAAGCAGTATAATTAAACTTAATTTAATATTACTTATTATTGATTTAGTTACCTATGCAATACTCCATATGTACAAAGACTAAGAGGGAAAGGGAAAGGAGCAAGCATTTATTAAGTACCATTTATTAAGTACCTAGTGCCAGGCACTAGGCTAATAATCACTTTCCTAATATTATCTCATTTGATCCTTACAACAGTCATATGAGCTAGGTGCTATTATAATCCCCATGTAACAACTATGGAAACTGATAGAGGTTAAGTGACTTGCCCAGGATCACACAGCTATGAAGTATCTGAGTCCTGATTTAAACTGGGGTCTTTCTGACTCCAGGCACAGTGCTCTCTCCATTGAACCATCTAGCTGCCCATAGTTCCTAAACCATGAGTTGTGTTATATGTACTTATAACACAGCATTAATACTGTTGATACTTGATTTTTATGGGCCACTAATGAACATACCCTTACTGTATAGACAGTAAAGGTTTGAGGGGAGTTAAGTTTGAGACCTTTCAAATTTCTATATTTATTGCTCTTTACAATACCAACCATGCTAACTCTTTTTCTTTTAAATAAATAATTTATTTTTACCTGTGTCCCCTCTCACTGTCCCCCCACAAAGAAAGAAAACTCTGAACAGAAACTTCACAGTATAGCAAAACTCACCCTCAAGTTGTTCATGCCCCAAAATACATGTTGTCCCAAAAGTTTTAGTGCAGTTTGAAACTTTGATAGCTTAAAACAATATCATGATTTTGGGGAGGGAAACCCTGTATATGTGTCTATTTGAATTTTAAGTTTATCATCTTTCTGGCATGAGATGAGTGGCTTCTTTTTTTTAATCTCCAGTCTTTTGGACTTGTGGTTTATCATTATATTGATAAAAATTCTAAAGTCTTTCAAGATATTCTTTTCCTGTAATTTTGTTATTATATAAATTGTTCTCGTTGTTTTCACTTCATTCTGCATCAGTTCATGGAGGTCTTCGCATTTTCCTCTAAAAAGTTCCATGTTGTCATTTCTTATGGCACAATATTATCCCAGTACATTCATGTAATATAATTTTAGTCATTCTCTGATAGGAAAGCTCTTTGCCCATAAATTTATAATTTAGGACTACTTTCAAAAGAGCTATTATAAATATTTTTGTCCATGGAGGTCACTTTCCTCTTTAATCTCTTTAGAGATATAAGCCTTGAGTATCAAAGGGTACATAATAACTATTAAAGCAGTAGAAGGGTCATAGTAATTGTTTTTATTATGTGTGAGTGATAAGATAGTCCAGCAGAGAGATCAACAAACCTGGAATTAGAAGACTTCTGTTCAAATCCAGGCTCAGCTACTTATCCCCTCTCAATGTTCCAGTTTCCTTATTTATAAGATGCATGGGTTGGATTAGACGATCTCTGAATCTATCCTATCACAGGTCTAAATATCTTCTAACAATGTTCGTTATAGAATGTTAAACCTGAAGGGAATCTGTGAGGTGGCCTTGTTCAACTTCTTGACTTTAGACATGATAAATCCTAGAACAACAGAGATAAAGTGATTTGCCCAAGACTACACAGTTACGGCTAAGTCTCCTGACCCTAAGATCAATGCTCTTTCCACTATATTGCATCACCTCTCAAAAACTGAATGTATTGGCCTTGACCTGCATAGAAGACAATAATACTACCACTGAATCAGCAATTAATTCTCTATTCATATTGGGATAGAAAATAAACACTCATTGCAAACTCTCACTTTGTTTACAATTTGTGATACTTGAATATATGTATATATGTACTTATCCACCTATGTATACATATATAACATGTGCCGTATATTACTTAGCAAACATAGGTACATTTTAGAATAATTGGTAGTATTTTAAGGAAGATTAAAGTGGCAAGTCAGATTCTTCCCATTTTAGGAAAACACTTAGGTTAAGCCATGTACCACTCCGTGAACAGATGACGTATATGGTTTTATATTGGTCCTGTTAGGGAAGACTAATCCAAAAACTGTCAAAATCCCAATATTGACTTTTACATAGGCAGCTGTCCTAATAATTCTTTTTAGGTCTCAAATATCACCTCATGATGTGTGTAGAATAACAGTGGAGTATGACAATAGTCTTCATTAACAGCAAAAAACCATATTTCTAGTCACTGACTTAACCACCTGTCTAGGCTTCCACTTTCATGCTGTTGAACAGGGTTTACCCTAGCCAAGGTCACTGTGCACTCCACCTTTACAGATGGGGTGGTAGTGTTTTATAATTATACATTATATAAATGATTTTATTTAATCCTCACAACAACCATACAAGCCAGCTAGGACAATTAATACTCTTCCCACTCCACTTGAGAGTTGGAGAGGCTAAGGGGTGGCATTAAGTTAAGACTCTGTGACTCCAAATTCATTACTTTTTTTCTAGTGTTGTGGATTGGTCCATCTTTGATTACTATTCACTAAACAAGACCATTTTCCTGGGGCTATCATTTCCTTATTGCCATAATTACACAGACATGTATATGTTGTAAAATGGCCTAAATGCACAATCCATCATATCATCATATGTTAGAAAGGAAGCGTTGTATAGCTGATATGGGATTGACTGTAGAGTCTGGAAGACCTGGGTTCAAATTCTGGCTCTGACATTGAGGAGCTTTGTGGCTATAGGAAATTAACATGGCCTCTCAGTACCTCAAGCAACTGCTAAAGACAGAAAGTTATAATTTAGTTGCTAATCTGGGTTGGAAGAGTTTCTACATCAGAGGTTCCATACATCAGTAGAATCATTTGTGACATTGCCACCCACCAAAAAAAAAAATCAACAAGTTCAAACACTTTTTTATATTTATTTGCTCAACAAACCTTTTATTAAGTTAGTAACAGAAAGTTATTTGTTTACCTGTATATGTGTTTATATAGGAATTTGGATTTTGTAAATTTATTTATAGGGCAGCTAGGTGGTGCAGTAGGTGGAGTGCTGGGCCTGGAGTCAGGAAGACTCATCTTCCTGAGTTCAAATCTGACCTCAGACAGTTACTGGCTGTGTGCGTCTGCATAAGTCACTTAACCCTATTTGCCTCAGTTTTCTCATCTGTAAAATAAGCTGGAGAAGGAAAAGGCAAGCTACTCCAGAGCTTCTGCCAAAAAAAAAACCTCAAATGGAATCAGGAAGAATCAGATGCAGCTGAAAATAGTTGGAGAACAGCAACAAATTTCTTTACAAATACATTATCCCATAATAACCTTGTGAGGTAAGAATTATGAGTATTATTATCTCATGTTAAACCTGATGAAACTGACTCAAATCAGATAAATAACTTGGTCATGGCCATATAGGTAATAAGTATCAGAGATGGTACTAGGTGTTCTTGGCACTAGGTCCAACATTCTACCACCTATGCCACATTTTTGACAATGTTCAACATGTGGCCTAATGTTAAGATCAACTGATTAAAGTTCATATTGATTCTGATTATGAAACAAAACATCTGTCTGAATTAACGAGTGAGTGAATGGAAAAAGCATTTATTGAGCACTTACTATGTAACAAGCAGTGTGCTAAGCACTGTTGATATAAATACAAAAGCAGTCAGTGCCTGCCTTCAAGTAGCTTATAATCTGTTAGGAGCAGACAATAAACTTAGGGAGTGGTGAACAGGAATGGACACTTTGCTGTTGCAAAGTGGGAACATAAGGGAGTAGGTTGATATATGTGTTATCGTCCTTAGGATGGTGAAGGTAGTATTGCTAAAATATAGTGAACCTGTGGCTGAAAAGACTGGTTTACTATCAATACTTTCCTTTGGTTTATGAATGCAATTGCTATTTATGTGACCAATTCTTGTGACTTCCTGACTTCAATTTAAATACATATACTACCTTGGGGGTAGTAATTACTAGTGTTCCTGACTGCATATTATCCTCCCTTGGTAAGGTTGCTGAAGTTTAGACTGTGATGAGTATGGCGATCTGGCATCTGGGCCAACCTATATGACTAACAGTTCCTTCATATTGTTTCCTACTTTCCCACCTCCATGTACGCATGCAGACTACCACCCCATATCTGTAGCACATTCAGTTCTTATCACTTCTTAATGAAAGCTCTCTTTTACACCAATGCTCAGATCAGTTGTCATATTCTTCAGATAGTCTTGCCAGATTCTCTCAGGCAAATGAATTCATCATCAGAATTTTTGAGAGTACATATTTTATCTGGACCTCTCTTTTGACCTCATCATTTTCCATTTCTAGGCATACTTAAGCATATTTTAAGCACATTTGTGTACCCGTAGTAGCTCCTCTGTGCCAGGTACTGTGCTGCTGCTTTTCATCTTTGTAATCCTGGTGCCTGACACAGTGCCTTATGCAGAGAATAGGCAGGGCTTAATAAATATTTGCTCACTTGAATTGAACCTACCTTTAATAGGCCAAATTTCTCAAAGGGAAGAGCTTTGCCCTTTTTATTATGCCATACTTCTATCATCATTGAAAGCTGGCTACAGAACACTTAGCTATAACTTTATCTCCCCCTACTCTTAATACATGAACCTTCTCTCTCCTCCGATTATATTGTTTACTCAGTGTCCTTATAAATAATAATAATAAACCCTATGATTTTCCATTACAATAGCAAAAACCACAAAAAGAACCTTCCTACTCTTTCAACTTTACAAATTCTACCCATCATTTAAGGCCCAGCATTTCTAATCTAATTTTTGAAATGTAGCTTCTTACCCTTCCACACCTGCTTTTCTTTTTAAAAAATTTTAAGTTTTATCTTCAACTTTATCTTTATCTTCAACTGTATTTGTAGCACCTGGAGCACCCCCCCCATTTATTTTTTTTTTAAAGGATAATGATTTTCTTTTTTTCAACATTCACTTTTATAATATTTTGAGTTCCATTTTTTCTCCTTTCCTCTCTCCCCTTCCCTCTTCCCAAGACAGCAAGCAATATGATATAGGCTATACATGTACATATTAACCATATTTCCACATTAATCATGTTGTGAAAGAAGTATCAGAACAAAAAGGGAAAACCACAAGAAAGAAAACAACAACAACAACAAAAGAAAATAGTACGCTTCAATCTGCATTCAGACTCCATAGTTCTTTCTCTGGATGTGCATAGATAGAATTTTCCATCCTGCGTCTTTTAGAATTGTCTTAGATCACTGTATTGCTGAGAAAACTTAAAGTCTATCACAGTTGATCGTCACACAATGTTGCTGTTACTGTGTACTCCTCACTTCACTCAGCATCAGTTCATGTAAGTCTTTCCAAGATACCTGCTTTTAAAACAAACAAACAACAGCAGCCACAACAAACCTCTAATCACTTTCTGTGCTTCTGTATTTTGGATTTCCAATAATTACATATGTTGTCAGAACACATTTATTTTATTAATAATTAATAAAAGTATTAATTTACTATTTCATCACTTCTTTAGTACCTAGATTAGTGTCTGTAACAATTAATTCCATCATCTGTTGGTTTGAGTTTACTCAGCTATCTAAGACTGCCTGAGATAATTCAGATACAAATTTTGGAACTAGGAAACATATCCATATAACAATTTGAGTTCCCTTTATTTGTATATTTTTAGCTTGAAATGTTTTTAAAGTTAAATTTTTCCTGTTAAAATAATGTCTGTGAATCTGACAGATTGTTGGCATAATTCTCCATTCTATCAGTTGTCACCTGATATGTCATATTAGAATTTAATTTAGGATTAACTCCTATGTTTGGAATTGTGACCTATCTTTGGACCTGGCCATCAAAGATAGGAATAAGTAACCTTTGATTTCCTTGATTTCAGGAACTCCTGGATAAAGAAATTTCCTCTACTAAAGGACAGTGGCACCTTCTCTATATTTTATAATCCAAGAGAGTTTCCTAATTCTCTGACCATCAAACCAATTTGGAATCTAAATAATTACATGTTTATGTATCCCATATCACTAAAGTCTTGCCCTCCCTTTCTTTTAGAGATGAGGGACTATGGGTGTGAAATATTGCCCATATTGTCAGACATGAGAAATATGATAAGTTTTGTTGAATTGTTTTCATTTTCCTATTTCTTTTTTTAATCTTTGTTACAAAAAGTGGGATTCTGAGTAAGGAATAGGAGTAGGAATAGATTTGGAAAAGAAAGTGATATAAAAATAAAAAAGACATTAATAAAAGTATCTTAAAATAAATTAAATGTAGGTAAACTATATAGACTTCCTCTTACCTGCTAGGCTAGTAAAACTGCTAATGAAAGACAAGGTAGCAGTGACTTGGTTTGTTTGTTTGTTTTTTACCTTTGAATCCAGAGGATTCAGAAGCAATTTTTCATCTAGGGCAAAAATGACCAATAATGGGAGAGGCAGAGAGGACAGCCTAAGGTAGTCAGCCACACCTCTATGAAGCAAGACAAACAAGTTGATAGTCTCAGGATGAAGGTGGAGAACAAGCATACTGTTCTCAAAATGAAGCATGGTGCTCAGAGCTTGGAATGTGAAGCAGAATTCCATCCACTCTGCCTAAGTTACAACTCTTTTTGTATCTCCAGCACACAACAGAGTACATGTATTAAGTGAGTACAGAATAAATGTTTGTTGGATGGTATAAACCTATTCTTGATGAAACCATTTTGGATCTGTTACCACTCTTTCCTTTTCTAGATGCTCACTAATCATCCCTTTAATAATAACTCATAAAATTTTGCCAAGAATTGAGGTCAAACTCATTAATCTATTTACACAGTTTGTAAACTTCATTCCCCACCCTTCTCCTGCCCTGGCAAGAAAATTTGGACAAGTTTTTGCCATTTCTCAATCCATGTGCTTTCTCACTCTCCACAATGTTTCAGAGATTACTGACTGGCTCAGCAATTAAGCCTACCAGTTCTTTTGGTAGCTTAATGGAACAGTTGATCTAGAGTTATAGTCTAGAGATTGTAACTTTTAGAGTGTGACTAGGTGCTATGTTGCCATTCCTTTACTATTATGGGTATAAACTGCTGATTTACCACTTTTGCCTTATTTATTTATTTTGCTGTGCAAAGATCACTCCTGATAACCAAGAGAATATAAAGAAAATAAAATTTCAGTAGTTTTACCTTCTGTCTGGCATCCATTATCTTTGTACTATGAACTTATAGCAATGGTCTATTCCTTCTTTAATTCTCCTCTTTTCCTTAATATAGCTAAGAAAACTGTTTTGACTTTATTTAGAATCCCTTGCCAATCTTAGGTCATTTTGAGTTTTAGCACTTCTGACTCATAGAACTATATCATACTTTTATATCTTTCCTCTTGTAGCTGTCCTAGCTTCCATTATCTATATATGTCTTGTAAAAATCTAAGTTGGTTGATATGCATTCAATTCAATTTAAAAAAGAAATTAAGCACTCACTATGTGCCAGGCACTGTGCTAAGCACTGGGGATACATATAAGAAAAAGAGTACCTGCCCTCAAGGAGCTTATAATTTAATGAGGGAAGACAACATGCAAAAGGAAGCTGGAAAGGGGTGTTGGGAAGGTGGATTTGATATTGGGAGTACCTGACCCTTGAGCATCTTGTTCCATGGAGTTGAAACCAGCCAGAGCTGGGAGTGAGCTGGAAGTCTAATTCCTGCCCTCTATAAAGGAAAGTGGGATGACTAGGTGGTGCCATAGTGCACAGAGTGCTGGACCTGGAGTCAGGAAGACTCATCTCCGTAAGTTCAAATCTAGCCTCAGACACTAATAGCTGTGTGACCCTGGGCACATCACTTAACCCCATTTGCCTCAGTTTCCTCATCAGTAGAATGAGTCAGAAAAGGAAATGGCAAACCACTCTAATATCTTTGCCAAGAAAACCCCAAATGGAGTCATGAAAAGTCAGGCATGACTGACTGACAACAACAGAAAAAAAAGCTTTGGACTCCATTCTCCAGCCTTTCACTCAGATATGCATTTGCATCAATCTCTTTGGACAATTGCTCCCTCTAATTATTTCTCTCTATGCCTTCACAATTTCATGAATATTAGTTGCCCATTCATTCTAGGTTGATTTTTCCTATAGAATTTTAATCCAATGATATTGGTATAAATGGTATAAAATTATCATTATTCTTTCTCTGAAATCTGCCCTCCAAAATCCTAGGTTCCATATCCAACTATGTCTGGCTTTCCTCTGCTCCTTCCTCAAATAGTAAGTTATAGTGGTTACCTCCTCCCAAGATTACCATCATTTCTACTACAGTAATCAGTTCTTGCTCATTGCCAAGAATCAAACCCAGAAGAATAGTTTAACTTCATTGCTTCCTCTTTGCTTTGTAGAATAGAATTATTGGATCACAGGGAGCTTACAGATCACCTCTTCTAACTCTTCTGCCTTTATTTTGCAGATAAAGAAACTGAGACTCAGAGAGTTTAAGTGACTTACCCAAAATCACATAGATAGTAGGCAGTAGAGTTAGAATTTGAATTCAAGTCCTCTGAATCTAAATCCAGCACTCTTCTCATGACAGTCAGCAAATTCCTACCTGCTCTACTTTAGACAGTGAAAGTTTCTGCTGATGTTTAAGTAATTGAAGTCCTCCGTAATTTCTCAAACTTTCCTGGATTGGGATGTTTTCTTTTTAAGTATTCTATAGTGTGTATACTCTAACAGTAGTATCTCTTCCGTTGATCATCGCCTAAATATTCTTCACTATATTTTTCCCATCTTGTTTCTTTATTTCCTTTGTTGTTAATGTCAAATCAACAAATAGATGCATCAATACCTCTCAGCAATGAGTCACCTACTAAAAGAGGATCTCCTTTCTCTTTTGTGTTACATTCATATACCTTCTAATCTCTTGACACAGGTAAGGATTTCCCTGCACTTAATCGCTTTTAGTTGAAGCTCTTCTCTCTTCTTGTCCCTCAACTGTTTGTTTTTTTTTAAAGGAACACTTCATTCCACTGGAGAATCTCAAGAATGGAAAAGCATTTTTCAAGCCCCTTTACCTTCTTTATTAGGAGATCAGCCTGAAGTAAGCATAGATAATTATTAATTATGATAGGAAAATAATCATACATTCATTCTACTCTAGCCATTGCAAAATCCTTTTTGTTTTTCATAATTGCTAGAAGGGGAAACATCTGTTTTTTGCCATTCTAGCTCCAATGGCCACCTGCCCTAGAGAACTGCTGTGGCTAACCGTGTGGGCAACTTCCACTCCAGAGCTATCATTCTCTTGACTTTATTCTCACCTTGCAAAGCACACTAAACTTATCTTCTTGTCTTACCAACTTCCTTCCCCTTCTCCTCTTGTTCTCCTAATTGGATGATTCTCCTTCAAATCCTTTTTCTTCTCAAGTCCTTCTCATATGCCTTTAGATATGTTCTTCTTCTCCTTTTTTGTCATCTTTTTTCTTCCTCCTTATCTTTCCAATTTGTTATATCTTAGTGCTCCTAAAATTTCCACAGATATATTTTAGTCTCTGACCTTTATACAAAATAACTTTCACAAATTCTTTTATAATTCCTTTTCTTCTTTCTTCCCCTTGCAAATCCAGACTTTTCCCTCCAAGCCCAACAATGGAATACACACATTTAAAAAGTATATTTGGACACATTTGGATGTGCCCTTGAGATATTTATTTCTATGTAGGTTTATTGATTCTGTGTTATGATAAGCATTCAAACATATATATGTATATGCATATATGTCTATATATATTTCTTATCCACACCAAATGCCAAGTGTTTTGTAGTTTACCTTTTACTGAAGATATGAGTGTGGCACAATGGAAAGGGGAGCACTTCTTTCTTATTTATAATGTGACATATTAAATATGGAAATATTAAGTTACAAAACAACCTTCTCTAATTAACTGTTCATATACTGCAGCTATTATTTTGTCCAATGAATAGTTTTAAGTTAGTAGTTACCAATATCTTCTTTTTTAGTTCATGAACATCTGGTTAGGTGTCCAATTTTATTTTTGATATTGAAAACCACAAAGACTCTTCTAAAATAGCAAGGGAGGAGTTAACACAGTAAATCAGTGACAAATGGTGAGATGCCATTTTGAGGTTCTTATACCCCTTCCACAACCCAATCCCCAGGAAGCAAACAAAGATGCATAATTTGCATCTGCTTTAAAAATGCCTCAGAGATTTTGTCTCTGTGAGTGTCAGGGGATTTGTAATGGAAATACTGCAAAGGAGAAAAAGGCCAGAGTGAAAGCTTTGTTGACAAGGGAGTTCCATGGACATGCGGTGAGAGCACATCCCTAGATGTGTAAATATAGATTCTGGGAGGTTTTTTCTCCTCACGTTAAAAAAAAGACTAAAAAATGTGGTGTTGCACACATATTAGAAATTATCCTTCTTTGATTTTGGTTGAAGTTAGTGCAGGATTGATGGTGGCTTTGGCCAAATAGAGGGAAGATATGGAGATAGTTCCATAGCTTAATGTTTCTTTTTCATTTCAGATACTTCCTTCTCAGCTTTTCTTACCACTGGTTGTTAGAATAGGCAGATGGCTTTCTCTGTACATGATGCTTTAATGGTGTTCTATTATTTGGCCAGTGCACAGTCTGGAACAGAAGGGCAGTGGAACTCTCACTTCCTTGCAGAAAGTTAACACATTCACCCTCTTCTGGCACTGGGTCATGCAGCCCAAGTTAGCATGTGAACCTAACTTTTCCCTGGGGGAAGTGCAATACACTTACCATGCCACCAGGTCAGCTGTTAAAATCTGATTTTTGTAAGTGGGATCAGGTCTCTGTCCAAATTTAGATAGCATCTAAGTGGAAGCAATTTAGACATTTAATCAAACCCAAATCTATTATACAAAAATTATGAATATCTCATTATAGATTCACAGGGCTGTGTATTTGTGTGTGTTCAAGGATAATAATAATACTGGGATGCATTTCAGAGGAAAGAGATGAGTGAAAATTAAAAAAAAAAACCACACACACGATGGATTTAAGCCCAAGTAAATGAAACTATTATTTAATTATAGTATCTGACTGTGACTACAAATGGATGGATGCAGAGCAACATATTTTTTCAGCTTAGCTCCTGTAATGTTTCATAACTAAAAGAAGTCTGTCACTAAGAGCTGGAGGTTCGATCTTTCATGAAATGAATAGAAGAATTTGGGACACATTTAAAAATTATTATCTTTATTGTTCTGATAACCATTTTTTAGGTCTAAAGAGAATCATGCTACATTTTATAGAAAACACACAACTTTGCACAGTGTCTGCCTGAGACAAAGTTGCATTAAAAGTGAGGATAAGACCTATCTCTGCAAAAGATTCTCATTTCTTATATTATTGGAGAATTAAAAATGTTGAACCTTCCTTGATATAGCCTAAAATATCCCAATTTGTCACTGTCATTAAAAAAAATCTGTTGGTATTTTTGGCAAAAGCATAAGTTTAAGCCCCAGTATCCTGACTAAATTCCAACTTAGATGAGTGATTACATTCCATCTGCCATATTCTTTTCCCCATCTTGGTGGCTGTGCTCCAACTCAGAAGCGGGATATATCAATGACAAAATGAACCAACTCAATGTCAGCAAAATTTTGAAAGTATTTTGAAAGATAAACCCTAAAGAAAAGTGATACTCTATACAAACAAGATTCATGTATTTTCTAATTATTGACAATTGCTTTAATTAGTAGATTCATGGTGATCCATTACTTTGTAAAGAAAATAAACAAAACAAGTTTTGTTCAGCCTTTGGAGACAAACATTTTTATCTGCTCATTTTTGCTTTATTCTTTGTGATAATGGAATAGTTTGATAGTATGTTTTGACTCCACATTAAATATGTGACTTTGCATATGCAAACTAATAAAAAATAAAATAAAACAAAATTCTTCTAAAGAGTTATAATTTATTCAAAGGTAACATTTCTAATCATATTCTTTCACCTCACTTATAAAAAATTTACCTAATATATCCTCCTTTATCCTTTGCTATGTTTTTAATAATAACATGTAATATCACATTTTAAAAACAGTAGTATTACCTAATTTATCAAAATTTCCAAGAAAGTTCAATATGGCATGATATCAGGGATTGGGGGGCAGGCTTGCATGTGTGTTTTAAAAAGCATCTTCAATCCTAAACCCCAGGTAAACATTCTAGAAAGTGTGATAATGTATAAGATCTCAAATGATCTATAAAATCACCTGTAAGGGCCCCACTCTTCTATCTTGAATGTTTCAGTGGATTATTCTTCAACCTGGTAAATGTTTAACACTAATCTCCTTTATGGGTCCTTCCCTCTTTATATCCACCTTAGTGAAATCATCATAATCAATCCTTTCACCCAGGACACCCTTAACATACAGTCCCATAACTGATAGAAAAATGTGTAAATATGTTTTTGCCTTGTGCTTTTGTTAATCACTGACTCCATGCAAATCACTGTGGTAGGCAATGGGGAAATAGACAAAATGAAAAATAGTTTCTGCCCTCAAGGAGCTTATGTTTTCCTGGAGTGGGTGGCATATGAAATATATACAGAAAAACAACTACAAAAAATTTTGAGGCGAGAGATCACTAAAAACTAGGGGTGGTCAGGGTTGAGGGGGAAATCCAAGTAGATACTGAGTGCTGAATAAAATTCTCAGAAATGGAGGTGAAGAGGTAGTGCCTTCCAGTCATGGAAACAGTCTGTGCAAATACATGAAAGTAAGTGATAGAATGTTGAGTTTGGTAGAACACAGCATGTGTGAAGAAGTAATGTGAAACAAACCAAAAGTCACCCTGGAACCAGACTGTGAAGGGCTTTAAATGCCAAGCTGAGGAATTTATATTTTATTCTATTGGCAGTAGGGAGCAATTAAAGGTTTTTGAGCAGCTGTCTAACTTTGTTAGACCTATGCTGGAAGATTATTTTGGCAGCTGTGTGGAGTATGGGTTGGAGGGTCTGGAGACCAGAAGGAGGGAGACTGGTTGTACTAGTCCACTTAAGTGATGAAGACTTTAATTAGGGTAGTAGTTATATGAGTGGGAAAAAAAAAAACAGCAAGAGGACAAATGTGAGGGTGTTGTAGAGGTAAAAAAGAAAATGCATTATCTGTAGGGAAGGAAGAATAAAGAATGACTCAACTGAAACTACTCTTTCCAAAGTTACCGATCATCTCTCAGTTGCCAAATCTAAAGGCCTTTCCTAAATTCTCATTATTTTTTTACTCCTCTGCAACCTTTGACTGTCGATCACCCTTTCTTCCTTGATATTCTTTTCTCCCTAGGTTTTCTTGGCACTTCTGGCTCCTGGTCTCTTCCTACCTATGGGATCATTCTTTCTCGGTCTTTTTAACTGAATTTTCATCTAGCCCACTCCCCCCCCCCCATGAGAAGTGTCCCTCAAGATTCTGTCCTGCCACTATTTCTGTTTTTCCTCTATACTATTTGTCTTGGTGATTTGATCATTTCATGGATTCTCTATGCACATAATTTTCAGGTCTATTTATCTGGCTCTAACTTCTCTGCTGACCTACAATCTCTTATGTCCAACTGCCAATTCTATATCTCCGACTGGATGTCCCAGAGAAATCTTTAAATGTCCCACACTGAATTAATTAACTTCCCTCTTCCCCCCCCGCCCAAATTCCTTTCTTCCTAACTTTTCTATTATTATCAGGGCATCATCATCCTCATAGTCATCTAGGCTCTCAAACTAGGTGTATTCTTGACTCCTTACTTACTGTTTGAACCCCCCATATCCAACCTGTTTTCAAATCCTCTCAATTTTACCTTAATAACATCTCCTCTATATGATCCCTTCTCTCCTCTGACTCTACTATCACCTTGGTTCAAGACCTCATCACCTCATGCCCTTCTGATTAATCTCTTTTCCTCAAATGCTCCCCAGTCCAGTCCATCATCCATTCAGCTATCAAAGTAATCTTTAAGCTCAGGTCTGACCATGTCATGCCCTCTATTGAATAAATTCCAGATGTTTTCTACTGCTTCCAGGATCAAATATACACTCTTCCATTTGACTTTTTAAAAAAGTCTTTATAACCTAGCCCCCTCCTACCTTTCCAGTTTTCTTATACTTTACTCCTTTCAACATACTCTATGATCCAGTGATAGTAGCTTGTTTTCTGGGTCTGTATTTTCACTGGCTATTGCCCATGGCAAGTGGATTCCATATACTTCATCCTTTTCTCCTGGCTTCCCTGGTTTCCTTCAAGTCTGAACTAAAATCCCAGCTTTTCCAAGAAACTTTTCCCAGTTCCCCTTAATGCTAGTACCCCTTCTGAAATTACAACCAAGTTTTCTTATTTCCTCAATTAGACTGCAAACTCGTTGGAGGCAGGGAATGCTTTTACTTTTCTTTGCATCCTTACCACAGTGTCTGGCATATAGTAAGTATTTCACAAGTATTTGCTTGTGGACTTGGCTTGACTCCAAGGTTGTGATTGGACAGATTGAGTTACCTCTGACAGAAATAGGGAAGAATGGAGGAGAGACAGATGCTTTTGCATTAACCAGGGGTAGATTTCAATATAGAGATTTATAGATTGGAGAGCTATTTTCTTATAGAGGATAATTAAATCCATGGGAGGAAGCTGGTGAACTCATAGAGAGAAAGAAAAAGGGACAACATGCTAGAGCCAAGACAAAACCTTTGAGGACCCCCTGTATTAGGTTCAGAGTATGGAAGATAAACCAATAAAGAAGAGTGAGAAGGAGCAGTTAGATAGGAGAACCAGGAGAGACCAATGTTTTAGAAGATGAGATAAGACGAAGTATTCAGGAGAAGGGGAAAATCAATACCATTCAAAGCAGCAAAGAGGCCAAGAAGGATAAGGAGTAGGAAAAAAAAAATCCCTGGACTTAGCAATTAAGAGATCCTTGAAAAAGCAGCTACATCTTCCTGCTCACTGTTAAAAGGCAGCTGTCTGGTGTCACACGCCGTTGTCTGGCAAGCTGTCTTTCACGTATCTTCTTGAATTGCATGGATACCTAATATACAATCCTGATTACTGCTTTCTGCTTGTTGTGATATTTCATCTCTCTGTCACCCATATCAATGACTTTCTACCTTGACCTAGAGGCAGTATAGTGGAGAAAAGCCCTGGATTTGCCATCAGAGGTCCTGGGCTTCAGCCCAACTCCATCACCTACTACTTCTATAAATCTGGGCAAGTTGTTTAATCTCTTTGAGCTTCATCTGCAAAGAGAAGTTTGGGATTAGTAAAGTATCTTCAGACTCTAAGTCAGTGATCTTTCATAATGGCTTTGGCATCCTCAGTGACTCTTGCTGGCAATATGTTCTCATTGGCTTATCTTACCCCATGTTCATTAGATTATAAACTTCTTGAGGATAAACTGTTCCTTATTTGATTAGTAGCACAATGTCTGATATGGTGTTGGATTAACAATTTTTAGCTCTGACTATATCTATGGATTTAAGAACGAAACCTTTTTCTTATCACTGTTGTTAAGTTGGAGTGAAGTGTTTTAAGTCTTTATTTCTGTAGAATATAGATCTGTTGAAAATTACAAGCTCAGTGGAGCTATAGAGAGGGCAACTTTACCCAGTTTAAGATATCCAATTATTTGAGGCTTGTTCTCCTTACTGGTCTTTTCTTCTCCTGTCTTAGAAGTATGCATTCCCTTTCTGGCTTC
Organism: Vombatus ursinus; assembly: GCF_900497805.2. Lineage (NCBI taxonomy): Eukaryota > Metazoa > Chordata > Mammalia > Diprotodontia > Vombatidae > Vombatus > Vombatus ursinus. Next base: position 41,005,656 of record NW_020954608.1, read on the forward strand.
CCTTTGCATCTGTCTCTTATCCAACCTGAACCAAGGAAGCAGTAACACTCCCACTCCATTTTTCCCCTCTAGAAACTATAGCTCAAAAGTTGCTATGTGGCAGTTCACTGATACTCTGAGCTGCCAGATTCTTCTGGTCCCCAGCTTCTGCAGAATTCTCACTCACTCCCTTCCTCCCAGTGGAATGCTCTTGATATCTTTATGAAAATGGGATTAGGAAGCATTTTACTTTTCTTAGGCACCAGCAAGATCTCTCATTTATCAATTTTTAACACCTAACAATTAACTAATGGCATTATCTTATTTAAATATAGTAACGAGAGATTACATAGAATATAAAAACCATTACCCCCCCCCCAAAAAAATAGATCACTTCCATGAAGCCACAATGATGGACTTTTTAATCATCAAATGAAGCATGAAACCTAGGTTACAAGGAAAGGAAAGGTTACAAGGAAAATTTGACCTTATTCTTTCTGTTATGTCAGAAGCTGAGAAATGTAGGCCAGGCCCAAAGTGGAATAACAATAATTATAGCTGACTTTTACATGGGGCTTTAAGGTCTGCAAAGTTCATGCTATCTCACCAGCTCCTTACTGTAGTCCTGTGAGGCAGGTGGATGCTTAGACAGGTTAAATTGGCTATTGTCCCACAGCTGGTTAGTACCTGAGATGGGATCCAAACTCATATCTTCTTGACTCCAAATGATGCTCTATCCATTACACTATGTTGTTTCTTAAAGCTCACAAGGACTTGTCCGGAATGAAGGCCAAGCATAATTTTTGTGATGCACCTAACTAAAAGCTCATGTTTATTGCTGATTTACAAGGTAATGCTACTCCTAGCAGGGGAAGCACAAATTCTGCTGTGATACAAATAACACTGAATCGAATAAAATTGGTGACACAAATCACCTAGGTCAAATCTATATCATGCTGTTGTCCCTACAGACTGTGGTTTGCATTTCTGGAGCTCCTAGCCTATCTTCTCATCTAAATGTTTTATGTGTGGCCCATTTAAAGGAAAGCATACTTCAAAATGTGTAATAAAACAATTTTCAAATCATATAAAATAAAACAAATGAAACATTTGTATTGAAATTCCTTCAGGCATTCACTGGATAATGATAATGATAGTTTTGTTTCAGAAGGATGTTAAAAAAAATCTGTTTAAACTTCAATAGAGATAATATTTAGGAGGGTAACAGATTGTTTTCCATCCTCACTCCCCTATCCTCTATTTAAACATCACTTTAGTATATCCCATGTGGGAGATAGAACTTATAGTAATAACTCTTAAATTTGGTTTTATATTCACATACACATAATTTAAGTATTATAGAATTTGATACTCATAGATTCTAGAAGACTTTATTATGTTACGGTCTATGATGTGCTTTTATGAAATTAAGTTTGTTATAAAATTACTTGTCCAAGCCTAACTAAATGGGTACATAATGCTCCTCTTATCTATTTTAAAGATATATCCAGGGAAAATACAATCACAGAATATTGGAATGGGAAGGGACCTGAGAATCCATCAGATCCAATCTATACCTGAACCAGAAACCCCTTTACAACATATCCTGAAAAGTAGTCTAGCTTCTACTTAAGTTTTCAGATTGGGGAACTCCTGAAGCAGCTTATTCTACTTTTGGATAATTCTAACTGTTAGAGAATTTTTTCAGTTTTTGTGCATATCAAACCAAATTTGCCTCTCTGCAACTTCTTTTTTTTCTTTCTTTTTTTTTTTTTTGGATGAGGCAATTGGGGTTAAGTGACTTTCCCAGGGTCATACAACTAGTAAGTGTCAAGTGTCTGGTCTGAGACTGGATTTGAACTCAGGTCTCCTGACTCCAGGGCTGATGCTCTATCTACTGTGCTATTTAGCTGGCCTTCTCTGCAACTTCTACACCAAATTTTAAAGAAATAATTTTCATAAATAGTATTTTCTTAGATGAAAAATACTGACATTTTAATGCTACTTTAAGTCTTACAAAGCAATTAATTTATATCTCCCCACTTCTACCTTAGATAATTGAACCCATGGGAATTGATGACCAAGCAAAATAGTATAGAGTGAAAAGGAAAAAGGACCCGGAAGAGAGTCTTGAAGAACGTAGACATTTCATGGGCATGATCTATGTATCTATATATCTATATCTATATCTACCTATCTATCTATCTATATATTTATATATGAAGAATCAGCAAATGATGTCAAGAAGGAGTGGTTGGAAAGAAAGGAGAAATAGAAAAGTCATAAAAACCTGCTCATAGAGGAGAGAAAAGAATATTCAAGAGGAGAAAGTGGTTAACAGTATAGAATGAAGTAGAAAGGTCAAGAAGTAGATTCTGATTCTGTCTTCCAGTATGTTAGCTACTCTGACAATTCTCGTATCATCTGCAAACTAGACAAATATGTCATTTATGCCTTCTTAAAAATGTTGAGAAACACAGGGCAACTCCCTAAGAACTTCCTCTAGAAGCCTTAAAGCATAGTTGGACCTTAATCATTTATAACTGCTATTTGAGTTTGCTCATTCAACCAGTTCCAAATACACCTAACTCTAATATTGCTAACATCTCCATCTTATCCACAAGGAAGCATAAACATACATACTTGTCAATAAGTATTGACAAAGTAGAATCAATATTATCTTTATTTAGAGATGACATGAAGTTTACCCAGCAAACCTCAAAGAATGAACAAACTTAATTCAAATAATATCTAGCTTTAACAAATTACCAGGGTACAAAATAAATCCAGAAAAATCATCAATCTTTCCTTATATTACTAACAAAAAACAGCAAGAAGAGTTAGATGAGAACTTTAAAAAATAGCAATAAAATTAAATATAAAGGAATTAACCCACTCAAACACACAGAAAATTTATAGAAAAACACTTATCACACATTTTACATAACTAAAGGAAGCCCTAGATAATTTAAGAGATATTAAATATTTGCATTTTCTCTATGCACATATGGTAAAGATGACAATTCAGAAATTAAGAAACATATTTAATGATATCCCAATCAAATTACCAAGAAAATACTTTAGAGAACTTGAAAAAATGGCAATACAAGGAGAAAAAAAATTAAAAACAGAAAAGAAGGAAGATGGTATCATTTACTCTTAACTTATATTACAAAAATGTAGTTAAAAGTATTAGGAATGGTATAAAAAGTATTTATTGTTTATGAATAATAAAAAAAAATTGATTTGGCAGAACAAAATCTTGCCTTTCAGGTGTTTTTACAAAAATAGGAATTACTCATCCAAAAATTGCAATCATTCAAGATTCCTTGAAAGAAATAAAAAAAAAACAACAACAACCAGTTCAACCACTTTTACTTAGTAAATATCAGACAAAATATAAAATTGGGAGATGAATGTTCATTCTAGATAATAAATATTGTGATAAAGGAGATCAAGCTCAGAGTCCAGATCTCCTGTGGATGAAGTACTTCTGTTTGTGGATGACATTTTGTTGACTGTATCAAACTTCAGAAAGTTGCAGATCCTTCTGGAAGATATCTATCCACGTAGGGGAGTCAGTGTGGTAGAATAATATCTATTGCCAAGATCTCAACATATGACTTCAACAAATTAAGTATGAGTATCACACTGAATAAGGTCATCTAGGTGGCAAAGTGCATAGAGCACAGAACCTGAAGTGAGGAGGACTCATCTTCCTGAGTTCAGTTCTGGCCTCAGGCAGTTACTGCGTGACCTTGGGCAAGTCCCTTAACCTTGTTTATATCAGTTTCTTCATCTATAAAATGAGCTGGAGAAGGAAATGGCAAACCACTCCAGTATCTTTGCCAAGAAAATCCCAAATAGGGTCATGAAGAGTCAGACAAACCTGAAATGACTGAACAAAGACAACAAAAAATCACACAGAATAAAACCAGAAAGGACATGGTGGGTGTGACCAAGCTGCAACATATGACTAATGAAAAGCTCTGAAGAATGGGAGTAAATGTTGAGCTGGTCACATGGCAAATGTGAGGGAAGTAGACAGAAAGCTAGATTGTCTCACAAGAGAGAAAACAAGAAAGGCTTTCAGCATGTTGAGTGGGCCCCTATGGCTAACTATGAGAGTTAACTATTTCAAGAAGACCTGCTTGATATGGACAGGCATAGATGAGTTCTGATCCACCTCACTAAAGGGAACTCCTGATTCAGTGCAACCACAAATGCATTCAAGAATTGAATATAAAAATTAGGAACATAAATCAGAAGAATAAACTAGGTAAACTTGAATCAAACACATTCAACAGTCCATTGCTAGATCAACCTCAGAACACAGAAATAAAAATAGAAAGAAATAGTTGTGAATGACTACTGAAGTTGAGTGAATGGATCCAAGTTTGAACCTATGCTCTACCACTGTCACCTGTATGACCTTGAGTACCTCACTTAATCTCTCTGAGCCTCACTTTCCTTCTCTGCAAAATGAGTCAGACTAGATGGACCTCTGAGGTCCTTTCCTCAAGTTTTCAATCTAGGATACTATCAGTCTATGAATAAGAACTGGGAAAACTAAATAGTTTGGTGGAAAATGAATTTAGACCAGCATTATATAAGATAAATCACAATAAATCTGAAATGAATAAATTATATAAATATTTTAAAATAATACCTTAAAAATAAATAGAAAAGATTAAAAATAGAATGTTATATATTTCACAATTGAGGAGAGTGGGGGAAATTCTTGCTTAGCTAGAAAATGAGGGAATTTTTAACACATAAATAGATTGTTTTGATTTTATAAATTTAAAAAATTAAAATTAAATTTAAAAATCACGAATTACCAAAATAAGAAGAAAAGATTTTTTTTGTATCAAAGGCTGATATCTGGACTTTTTAGGGATGCAACTAGCCTCTAAGACTCAGAATCATTTCCCAATAATAAGCAGTCTAAGAATTAGAACAAATTATTTTCAAAAGAAGAAACACAAATTGTCAACAGTTATCTAGATAAAAAAATCATCATTAAGTAGCCAATAATCAGATAAATGCTAATTTAAACAACCCTGAGATATCATCTTTTTTTAATCAACTAAAATGATAAAAGATTAAAATATTATGTTAAAGGGCAGTTTGGAAAAACAAGAAAGCTATTTCATTTCTAATGGAATTGTGAATTAATTCAGCTATCTTGGACAACAATCTGGAATTATGCAAGTACAATTTTACAAATATTTCCTCCACTTTAGGATCCCATTACTGCTTTAGGCCAGAAATAAATATGTGTGTGTACATGTGTGTGTATGAATGTGTGCATGTATGTATTTATACATATATATGTATATTTATAGCCCCATTATTTGGCATAGTGAAAATGTGAAAGCAGGTTATGTGCCTAGTGTTTGGAAATGGTTGACTGAATTGTAATATATACATTGAATACAATTTTGTGCTATAAGGAATGACAAATATAAAAAATTCAAAGAAATATGGGAAGACATATGAAGGTTCAGAGAAGAAATGTGAGACTAACGTAACAATATATACAATGACTACAAAAATATAAATGAAGACAACATTAAATGGCAAACAAAACTCAGGTAAAATACAAGTTGGTAGTAGTCTATTATAAAGCTTGCATCCTTTTGTATTTTTAACAAATAGTAGACTACAAAATTGTAAGTTTTTATGTACTCTCAGTTACAATCATTCTATTATGGGCTTTTGTTTAACTGTTTTCAAAGAATGTACTTTGTGGGTGGTTGTTGGTAAATTTGTTTTGGTTTGTCTGTTCTGTCAAAACAAAATTTAACATTAAAATAAACAAAAACAAAAAGATAAAACTCTAAAAATAATGAAAGGCAAAACAGTTTTTAAAGGAGAGTTTTAAAAATGTTTAGTTGGCAGTGTTTTTATTGTTTCTTGTTTTTTTTTGAAACTATGTGGTTATCCTGAAATTTCCCAATGACACAAAGAAGGGTTTTTACCCCCAATATTTTGTTGTTGCTGATAACGGGATTCTAGGAGGTATTCGAAATGGTGGCGCTGTTACAATGAAGTGATCAGTTTGTAGATTTCAGTGTGGAGATGAGAGATAAGAAAAACAGGAAACTAAAATCAGAGGTCTAACTGTGGTTTTTTGGTATATGGATTATAATGACTTTTGACTGTTTCCTGTTGCTGACTTTGACTTAGTGGTGACTGTATTGTCCTGTTCACTTGATTATGCTGTTGCTAAATTGGGGGTGGTGGGTGGGGAGAGAAGAAAGGTTGATATAACCACGAGATTTTGCTCCACTATTGTTCAGAAAATGGCACAGATCTTATAATTTTTCCATGAAACTTGATATTCTGCAACTTTTAAAAGATTCAGATTTCATTTTAAAATATATTTTAGTGGTCAGCCCACCCAGTTCATCTGGTTTCCTAAAAATGAAGCCTGCTTAAAGTGATTAGATTGAATTTCTAAGAAGTTTTAATCTGAAGTTAATTCTTAAAAATTCTTCTATAACCAAAGACAATGAAATATTTCATTTTAATTCAGTGAGTGATTTTGAAAACTGGTGAAGAAGTTGGAGTAAAATTTAAATAGTTTCATTGCTACTTTGAAATATGAAGAGGAGTTTCATAGGAAATTTCCTTTTTTTTTTTTTTTTGGTTAGGCAATGGGGTTAAATGGTTTGCCCAGGGTCACACAGCTAGTAAGTGTTATGTGTCTAAGGCTGGATTTGAACTCAGGTCCTCCTGACTCCACGGCTAGAGTTCTATCTACTGCACCACCTAGCTGCCCCCGTTTCATAGGAAATTGAGGCTCAACATATACATTCTTATTCATAATACATAATAATAGATAATAAAAATTAAAATTTATTTAAGTTTTTAAAAGCCTTTTTTGTATTAATATAGTTTTCTGTTAGCCACTATGATGGAACAATTTTTATCCAACAAGCTGAGCACCTCCTCTGAGCAAGATGCTTGTGAAGATACAAAGATAGAAAGCATGGTTTCTTGAGTTAACTACTGCTTTGCATATGTACTAGGTTTTCTATCATTAAATGTTTGCATGAATAAAATATTCTGAGTTAGCATAGCATACATTCATTTACCATACACCTATGAATGGTATATGAGTATATTTGTGGCAATAATAATTTGATGAGGTTTATTTTTTTTTAAATGTAGCTAGTGAAACAAAAAGGAAATTCTAACAAATAATGACATACGTACATACATGTACATGTAATGAGACTTAATTTGCATGGTAATGGAGAACAGAACTAGGACCAATGGGTGGGGACTAGAGCTGTCCATAAATGGGATGGTCTGTCAGAGGAGTTAGCTGGTAGTCTTCGAAAAGAAGTTTGATAACTGCTTATTAGGGATGTGATAGATGGGACCCATGTTTCCGATAAGAGGTAGGACTGCCTGACTTCTAAGGTCACTTCCAACTCCAGGACTATATGCTTTGCTATTGGATTTACATCAACAAATCCTATTATAATAAGCAATGTATCTCTCTTCTTGTTAATGTGAGTAATTTTAATATTGAGTTATAACCCAAGTGATTAACATATCTAATATTTAGCTCTAATTTCTTATTAATTAGATTACAAGGACAGCATAGATATATTAACATACAAATCAGCATTATATGGTTATTATTAACAATTAGATCATGAACCAAATTCACAACTGTAGGTGAATAGATTTTCTACTGTCTGATTGCACTGTGGCAGGCATTATTGGGGAAAGTATTATTAAAAATTATTCTATTTAACCAAGGTGTTAAGGCATGGCAGTAGGTAATTTGTGCTTGGTTGTTTCCCATAATAGTTTTTTATCCAAGTTCTACTCTTCCAACAATTATTCTTTGTTGTTACAAAAAGTCCATGATTCAGAAGTTTTAATAGTAGGTCACTGTCTTTACATAGGTAGTTTATGCTCTATTAAGGAACCATGCAAAAAAAAACCTAAAGAGAATACTCCATATAAAGAATATAAAAGGGACAGCTAGGTGGCGCAGTGGATTAAGCACCAGCCTGGGAGTCAGGAGGACATGAGTTCAAATTTAGCCTCAGGCACTTATTAGCTGTGAGACCCTAGGCAAGTCACTTAACCCCAATTGCCTTTTAAAAAAAAGAATATAAAAGTATGTACTTCACATAAAGCATATCTGACATCACTAAAATAATTTCTAGAAATTATACCTTGAGATATAGAGGAAATTTTGAATTTTCCTTGGAAGCTTTTCCAGCAGAATTAAACTATGTGCTAAGGGCTCTAAAGACTCACCATGGTTCTCAGAAGAAATGCTTGTTACAGAACTCTTTATAAGATGCTTTGTGAAAGTTTAAAAATCTTGTTATGGAAGGGACGTAGGCTATCGTTTCACATTTAAAGTGCAAAACATTCTGTCTATTCTGTAGGTATTGCATTCTTGTCTTTCAAGTAAAATAAGAGGGTTTTGTGGCTTCCCTATAGGTAGCTGTCAGACGACCTTCTTTTTAAACAATTTTTGACACAGGAGGAGAAGAGGAAAAAAAAAAACTTATCCAGGTGGTTGGCTAGTGTTACTTGGGTGAAGTGGCTATGGAGGGACTTCCTGTCCTATGGTGTTCCATCTGTGTAAGAACCAGAGGGGGCATGAAGTGCAAGTGAGAAGCTCAGCTGCTTCTAGGCAGACACCAGCAAGGGTTAACCAGGCTTGCCAGTGTGAACAATGGAGACAGGGCAGCTTTAAATGAAATGAGCTGAATATTTCATTCGACCACTCAGCTGCCTGCTCCAATTGCCTTCTTTACGAAAATAAGAGCTTAATCTAAAATGACAACAACATCAGTTTCTGTGTGCTCCAGTCACACTGAACATGACTTCTTTAACATAAACACTATTTACATGGACTGTCTGGATATAGCAGGGAATCAGGAGCGTGCCCGGCTAAGACACAGGGTACAATGAAGGACGAGGAGCAGGCAGCTGAGAATTAACATCAGCAAATGAAAGCCTGACCCTCAGAGGGCATGTCCCTGATACAGAGAGAGCTTTGCACCAGTAACCTTAGCCTTTGTAAAGACTATGCCATTTAAAAGAAAATAGCACCTTTTCAGTTAGACGTTTAACCAAATGCATTATGTCTGACCCATTTTCCTACTTATGTGACATAACCCTGGCTGCAATTACCAGAATCTTTCAAACAACTACAGCCAGTTAGCTCCTTGCCTAGACTCCCTTTTCAAAGTAACTTGCACTTCATGGAAATAAAGACGGTATCCCATTCCATGAGGGCAGAGCAGGCAGTGACCTTAGACAAGTGTGATGGAGAGGCTGGGACCCTTGAACTGAAGTCTTTGGTGTCAGGGCGAGAAGTGTCCAGGGAATCCCAGTTTGGAAGTATTAACCAGTTAGAGAGTTCCAGGAGATTGAAAAGGAGATTGTGAAGAGGTAAACAATATGTTGAAATAAGAACAGCTTCTTATCTCTGGTACCTGAAATTTGATCTTAAAGTAGATGGACATAAATTACATTGCTTAATTTTTTTTCTTATGAGATGAATATAACAATTAATTCCCTTCATTTGGCATATATATAAAAATACACATATATATCTATATACATCTCTCCCTCCCTCTGTCTCTCTCTATCTCTGTCTCTCTCTCTCTTTCTCTCTAAGTTTCAGATTTAGCACGTCTCAATAGTAAGCAAAGAATATATTCTCAAGTCCATTATTTCTGCTTCCTTTCAGTTGGAAGCAATTTTTCTAGTTCCAAATTGTCTTTTCTTTTTTGATTCCTCAGTTGTAGGTCTTTTAGAAAGCTTATTTAAAGAATCAATGCTGACAAAGTTCTAGAGTCTACGTAAAAATGGAACAGCCAATGAATCAGCCATCTTCCAGTCCTCTCACTTATCACCCCAAGTGGTTACTCCTATCTTGTAGTCTCCTGCTTTGTTGTGTTTTGGTTTCTCCCCACAACGCATACTGTTGGGAACTTCCAGTATGGAAATACCTTTCACTGATAGAGATCAATGAGTCGTCTGTAACTTAATCTTTTTATATAGTTGACCAGGGGCACTGAGACATGACTAGTGGGTGGTACGTCTAAGAAAGGCTATGAGGCATAAGAGGTAGGGCTTGAACCCAGGACTTCCTGACTACAAAGCTGGCTCTCTATCCACTGTTAAGATGTCTTTCTCAAGTCCATGTTAGATACTATATAAAACATTGTTATTCACTGAAAAAGAAATGTTGAATTTAAAAAAATACTTCTTAAGTTAGGTTATAATAGCAAGGGGGAAATAGAGTGTGAGTAGTCCCAATGGTATAGTTAATTAAGAAGAGCTGCTCTTAATTTAGCATATTTCTTTGGGATAGGTTTCCTCTAAACTATCTCAAAGTTTAAAGTGAGTTTACTGTGTCTCCCAAAAGGTCAAGTCTTTGAATGTATAGTTGTATCCAGATAGAAAATTTGATCACTTTTTGCCATGTTAAACATAATTTACTTTGCAACCAGGTGCTAATCATGACACATTCCATAATGTTGTTAGTGTCTTTAGTTAAAAATTACAAACTCCAGAACATTTAATGACAGGATGATATGAACAGGTGTCTCTCATGTACTTTCAGAAACCTTTAGTACAATTGTACAATAATTTCATACAATTTACTCTGTCCCTCAAACAATTCATCCTGTCTCATGGCTTATACTTTTATCCCATGTAGTCCTGTCATCCAAGCTCAAACCCCATATCTCCAAATGCCTACTGAATATTTCCACTTGGGTGCCTTACAGTCACCTTGAACTCAAAATGTCTAAAATGGAATTCATCATCTTCCCCAAGAAACTTCTTTATCTCTGTTATTAGCACCACCATTTCCCCAGGTACTCGTGCTCAAAACCTTGAACTAATAAACTGATCTGACCCTACCTATTCAAATATATTCCCCATTATTCCTTAACTCTTCTCCCATTGTTGTCAGGTTAGATTCTTGGTATCTCATGAGAGTTGTACTTGTTCCTACATATGTCTTTACTTACTTAGTTGTCCTTGTTTGGAAAACCCTTTTACTTATGTGTATCCAAGGACAGCTAATCATTCATGGCCTTGCTCAAGCCCAGTATGCTCCATAAAACCTTTTCTTACTATTCTCGCCCTCACTAATCTATTCTTCCTGTGAACTCCTTTAGCCTTTGTAGTCCTTGACACACATTGCAGTGTTAAATTGTAAGTTTTCTTGTATTATTTACTGCAGTTTTTTGTGTGTATGTCTCATTTATCTAACTACATTAAAAAAACTCTCTGAGGGAAGGGAAAACCCTTTTATTCTTCTTTGGTACCCTCAGAGCAACAATTACAGTGCTGAATACATTGGATATGTTTGAGATTTTTTTCCAATGTAATGGAAGTTTATTTTTCACATTAGATATCCATTTTAAATAATAATATGAGATTTGCCAAATGGAGGGAGATGATAGCCATTGGCTAACAATATAAAGTTTTTTATATGACATTATAAAGAAGGATGGTAGACAACTTTGAACAATATCACCTCATAAAACAGAGGGAAATATTCGAAGTATAAAACCAGTTTAAAGAAAGCTTGGTGAGAAACCCAACTAAATATTTAATGAAGAAACTAAAGAGAAGAAAAAATATAGAACATATATTTTATATTGTTATATCATTTATATCATATCTATATATAATATATAATCCTTGATATATTTATTAACTTAGAATTATAATTTATATATAAGATATAATTTATGATTAAGAAATAAATATAATTTTCAAGATGGTCTCAAATGGATGTGGTAGAGGCCTGCTTTTCCTCTGTGGAAAAAATTCACTGACATAGTGTCTGACTATCTGAGGCTACATGGCTGCAGTAGCATGTGGTTTGGATGGGGCGCATGGTTTACAACAGTAGGTTTTCTACTGCCCTTTCAGTCACATCTACTACTGACAAGATGCTTAAGCTCATGGTGAAGGAGACTTCACCTTCTCAGTATACTTTTTGGTGGGCAAAGGGATGAGCTCTCAGCCTTCCTCTCTGCTTCAACACCCTCTAGACATGACCAATCATCAGTTTGGACACGAATTCTTGTTATATAAAGGTGTAGATATAGAAGGTTGTTTGTGTTTATTCATTTTCTTCCATGACTAGAAGCAGCAAGACCAATTATGAGACTAATGCCATATCAAGCAAGAAGTAATAAGGATATAAGCTGTGGTAATCACCATGTAGGGGCACCTAGGTAACACAATAGATAGAGTTCTGGGCCTGTACTCAGGAAGTCTCCTCTTCATGAGTTCAAATCTGGCCTTTTACACCTACTGTGTGACCCTGGGCAAGTCTCTTAATCCTGTTTGTCTCAGTTTCCTCATCTGTGAAATGAGCTGGAAAAGGAAATGGCAAACCACTCCAGTATCTTTGCCAAGAAATCCCACCACCCAGCAAAGGGGTCACAGAACGTTGGAAATGACTGAAAAATGATTAAACAACCATAGTCAGTCATGTGAGTGAGGAAAACGGGACAGATGAGATAAATATTGTGGGGTTGGATTGACAGTTCTTGGCCTTTGATTAGATGGAGAGTGAAAACTCAAGGAGGACTCTGAGGTTACAAACTTGGGTGACTGAAAAGATGTTTGTTTTTGCAACAGAAATAGGCAAGTTCAGAGTAGATACTGAGGAAGTAGGCAAGATGCTTACTTCTGTTTTGGACACATTGAATCTGCAATGTGAATGGGTGCCCTGTGATGTTGGTCTGAAACTTTTAAAAGAAATTGCTATCGCACATATACGAACACATGGGATGAGATCTCTAAAAAGAGAGGATGTAGAAAAATGAAGGATTTTAAGGTGTAATTAAGGTCTTTAAGGTGTAGACGAGGAAGCTAATTCATTCAACATTCATCCAACTATCATTCATTAAGCATCTGCTTTGTGTGAAGAACTGTGAATATAAAGAGAAAAATAAAGCATTAACTGCCCTCAAGACACTTAGATTCCATTGAATGAATGACCTCTATTTTTTTCCAGTAAAACATGAGATGATTTTTTTTCTTTTGAGAGAGAAAGGTGACAAATGATGTCAGAATGATGAAGAGGAAAGAAACTAACTCCCAGAGAGATGAAGTATTGAAGAGATGAAGCCCCAGAAATTTGATCGTGTGAATAGTAGTATAAATCCTAGGTTGTGATATCATACCATTGAGAGCTGACCAGAAAACACTGAACAGCCTCATGATGAGGTTAAATATCAAGCTCAAGATTTTGCAGAGGAAGACTTAACATGTACCTCACTATTTTGTGGAATCAAAGAAGTAACTCACATCTTTTTTTAGAATGCTTTGAGGCTTTTCAAACATTTTCCTGTGAGATAGTGATGTATGGTCATTCTTGTTTTGCAGAGGAGGAAACTGAGGCACACAAAGGTTAAGTGACTTACTCAAGGTGAAAAAGCTAGTAAGTGGCAGAACTGGGCCTTGAATTCAGCTGTGATAATTAAAAATCCAATAATCTTTCCTTCCACTATACCATAACTGTCTTCCCATTTTGAAGATGCCAATTGAGTGGTCATAGACTGAAATTTCCTACTGCTATTCTATAAAAGGTACATTATTTCATCCTTATTTAGAATGAAATTGTTGAACATATCTCAAAATAACAATAACAGCAAAAATGCTGTAGTAGAACAATTAACTTTTTATATTATTTCAAAATATTTAATAACAGTTTTTATCAATGTTTATGACCCTTTAGTAGAAGGGTTTTATTTTTAACATTGCACGTGACATATAAAGTTTTAAAAAATTTTCACTGAAATTTGAACCTCTAAAAATCTATGACACTCACCTGTATCCTATTGGATATTTCAATTTCCTTTTATTTATCCAATAATTCTAAAATGTTATCTGATTTTATTGTACTATAATCTGTTAATTTCTTTGTATGTGAGTTATTTCATTTAAAAGCATTAAAAAAACCTTTTCCTAGCTGCTTCTTTCTTTTTTTATGTCCTACTGACCCAAAGATAACCCTGTAGAAAAGGTTACTTTGTCTTTCCTTCTCCTTTTTCTATTCTTTTTAAAAACAAAACTTTATCAATATCTTTTGTTTCCATGTCAACTACAATGTATCCTCTAGTTCCCTTTAGAAAGAGTCAGCCATTATGACAAAAAAGAGGGTAAAAGGTTTAGTAAAACTAAACAAAAAAATCCTGAAGGTCTGACACTATTTGATATTATTTCATTAATTTGATATTATTTCATCTGAAACAGATGATTTCAGAAAGTCATGTAAAGACTCATATGAACTGATATATAGTGAAGTAAGCAGAACTAGAAGAACAATTAATAGAAAAGCATCAATATTATAGAAAGGAACAGTTTTAAAGATATATAAATTATTGAGAAGGAAATGAGAAAACCACATGTATAGTTACAATACCATAAAGACAAATTTTGAAAGCCATAAAAACTATGATTAATACAATGACTATACATGATTCCAGAGGACCAATGACGACACATATGATCTACCTCCTGATAGAAAGGTGATGGCTTCAGAGTGCGAAATGAGATATATTTTTAAAACATGGCCAATGAGTGAGTTTTTTGATTGTTTATTTATATTTGTTACCAGAAATTTGCTTTTCTTCTCTCTTTTAATAAATTAAGATAAGTGGTGGGAGGGAAAGAAATATGTTTTTATAATTAAAAATTCTTTACTTAAAAACAAAAGAAGAATGAAAATATATGAAAGTTCTACCATTAAAAAAAAAACTCCTCTAGTATTAGAAGGGAAAATATAAAGGTGTACAGAATTAGGAGTTGGGACAACTGGGTCCTGATCTTGTCTCTGAAACTAGCTCATTTTGCACCTTTGTACAAGTCACCTAACTTCTAAGACTCTCATGGTTTTTCCTATATGAGGTAATAAGGTTGGACTAGATTATCTCAACTCTTATCCAGCTCTAACATTCCATGATTCTGAGTTCTATTCTTTTATGTTAATTAACTAATGGGTGATAGATTTAAACTTAACCCAATTTCTGTAATTTTTTTAATATATAAGTGAAATATGTAGTTTTTCATTTCAAGAACAGAAAGCATTTTATTGTGTTTTTTATTTGACAAATTTACACGATGGTAAAAATTAGTCTAATAGCTTTTTAGTAGATAATTTACTAGCATAAGAGCAAATTTCCCAATATCTTGGAAGTTTTAATACTTAAATGGTTAGGGGCAGTAGGGATAAATGTTGGTTCAGTGAACTCTCCATTCTCTTTCAAATCTTTCTTTGTGCTTCAATATAGTAATCATTTCTCTCATGGGATGAGGTCTCAATTGTTCTATTCTTGACTAGGCTCAAAGAAGAATCCATAAGGCAGAAGTCAGTAATAGTGATTTTGTAGCAGCTGCTCCTACAGAAGGTGAATGCTATGCTGATATTGATGAGATTGCTAATTTGTGTAGTAGAGAAAATTTACAATGGTGAATAAGATTTCTCTGCTAACTCTCATCAACTATCAGTTCTGGCCTTTCCAAAGCATGGATTAACTATATTATCAGTTGTATATATTTGTCCAGTGTAATTATTTTAATACACTTTATTATTAGGAGAGTAATGATAGAAATGGAGAAAGCAGTCACCTTTCACCAGTAGGGACTGGTGTATGTTTTTGTATTGCTGATGTGATTTCAAATAATTTTAACTTTTGTTTTTAATCTAGTTAGCATGTCAAGGTAGTTATTATAGGAGAACAATGAAGATAATATAGGAGGGTATCTTCCATGAAGCTTGATTGGAAGAATACCTAAAGGCTTGAATCCTCCTCGCCCTCAAAAATGTTTCCTACATTAGTCCAGGCCAATTCCTACAATTCCTATTATTAGTGTCCCCCTTTGAGTATTATATATCAAGAATTTCTGTGCTAAAATATTACCTTAAAAGTTAGTGGGAGACACAAATTAAATTATACTTTTGTATAAAGAAAGAGATCTTATATAAAGGGTGATGGGTGAGTATTGTATTTCAGAGAAGAGATAAGTGCATAGAAATTCACAAACTAAAGGTAAAGAGTAAATACTTGGGTGATGGTAAAAGAAGAGAGAATCAGGAAGAATGTTATCATGGAAGAATTCTATAGACTCCATAGTTAGATGGAGAATATGGATGAATATTTTTCAATGTAGATAAAAAAGTTACAACAATGATGAGAATGAGTAGTTAAAATACATTTCAACAATTTGGACAGCTTCTGGGAGGCATGGTGTATGTAAAGCAGAACATCTGATATATTTTTGACTTACCTTGCTGACTATCTAATCTTTCAGAAGGCAAAGTGAGCCATATAGGAAATTATTACTCTGGACTTATTTCTGACCAATAAGAAATTAATTATTGGGGACATAAAAGCAGCTAGAACCTTGGAAGGACCATAAAAATTTAGAGTTTGTAGTAACATCAAGACATAAGCGATTGTTTATAATTGATAGTAGGGTCCTAAGAGAAGATGGGGGAGTATGTGAGCTCAGATCTACTTCATGAACTCAGAATAGAAACAACACCTCACAAAAAAGTGAAAAGAGTAAGTGAAAAAATGATTGTATGTCCATGTAGATATGTGTGGGAGCACCCAACACAAATTATAAATGTGATAAAAGAAAGAGAAGAGAATTCTACATAAGGAAAAAGCTAAACATCCCAAAACTTAGCAAAGTGTAATTGCTCTTCTAACTATCAAAGTTGTTAATAATCTTTATAAGAGGAATTCAGAAACTGGAATCTCTAAAAATTAATATAGTAATCAAAGAACAGAGAAAAAGGTTTAAGACTTGACAGTTTGGAACAGTGCTTAATTTTTTTTTTAAACAAATTTGTGGACTCTATGGAATAGAATGTCCCCGATGGGAAACATCCTGCAAAGGTGGCATAGCAAATAAATTATAAAATAGCACTAGTGGAAGATAATTTGTGATCTGAACAAATGAATTAAAAGGCAGAAGTTGGCAAAACACCTGGAAAATTATTGGTCTCCCAGAAAAATATGAAGTGAAGAATTTGAATACCATGTTTTAAGAAATTATAGAAGAAAATTATACAAAAATATGTACAATAGCCACTCATGTACAGTATCATGGAATCTCCAGGATGCTATCAGAGTGGAAATCCAAATGCAACTCACCTAGAAAACTAGCTATCATTTCACAAGCAAGTAAGCAGAAGGAAATCACATGTAAAAAAGAAATATCTAATCTGAAATATAGGATTTTTCACTAAGAATGTATAATAAAAGAAGAGATAGAAATTTGAAAATACTATTGAAAAACAAGGGAAATTGTTCTTCACTGCTAAACTGTTAAATTGTTTTCCCAGCCATACTTGGAATATTTCATGAATTCAACAAGCATGAACTATGTTCTAGGCATTGTTCCAAGCACTACAGATGAAAAGACAAAAATGAGGACAGTCCCTGTTCTCAAGGAGTTCAAATTCTATGTGGGAAAAAATAATCTTTAGAAAACCAAAGATTTCCTTTTGTAAAATGTTTTGGTTTTTTGTATGGCACTTTTTGAAATATAGGTCAACATAACCCTACAAAGAAAAATAAGATTTTAAAGTTATGAATTATTAAGTGATGACTCTGTTACATGTTATAAGGAGTTTTAAAAAAGGGCTGTCTCTTTGATGTCATACTTTCCAAGAGGTACTTTGAGGAAACAATTTCTAGGTATAGAGGGAAAAACTACGGGAAATGATAGTAGAAGGAGATGGTATTGAGGAGTGTGACTTAGACTAGGAGGAGTAGGGCATAAACTTAGGCAGTATCAAAAGTTACAAACGTGAATGTGTTTCTTCAAGGTCCTGAGAATTTAAGAAAAATAGGAAGGAAAGTATAGATTTGGATAGAATGTCAGAAAGTCATATTAGATAGATTTATGGAGAACATGGATTAAAAATTTAGTGTGTGAAATTTTTTAGGCACATACTTGACTCAGGATCTAGGTCAAAAAATAAATGCAAAATGTAAAAATTTTATGCATAATAAAATAGTAATTAATGAAAAAAAAAAAACCAAAGATGCAAACCTAAGTGGAAACTGAAATATGATATATTAAATAATGAATGGGTCAAAGACCAATCATAGAAATTAAAGATAATCATCAATCAACAATAATCATCAAATATACTTAAATTTCAAAACTCATTGTATATCATTCTTCTTCATAAATACTGTGGGCCACATGAACTGACTTTGCTCTTCTGGATATGTGGTGCTATATTTCATTCCTCCATGCTTTAGCACTGTTTAACTTCAATTTCTAGAATGCACTCCCATCTCACCTCCTCTTCTCATAATCCCTAGTTACCTTCAAGGGGCCACTCAAATACCACCTTCTACATGAAGTCTATCTTAACATACCCATCTCTTAGTACCTTTATTCCAAAATTTTCACCCTTCCCTACCCAAAGAACCATCCATTGTAATAAAATATTCAAAAGAAAGAAAAGGGGATGGAGCAAGTTTGTCAATACTGACTAATAAATAAATTAAGTCTGATGGTATGTATAAGGTGCCACTCCCATAGGCCATCAACTCTGAAAATAAGAGTGAGGGGTGCATTTTCTTTTTCAAAGGATCAAGCTTGCTCATTATAATTATAAAGATTATGGTTTCTTCTTTTGTTTTTCCTTTTACATTGTCACAATCATTGTGTATATTTTTTTCCTGTTTCTATTTACTTTGCCTCAGTTTATATGTCTTGTTATGATTCCTTGCATTCTTTGTTTTCATCACTTCTTAATGGTGAAGTAATAGTATATTCATGTACCAAAAAATTGTTTTAGCCCTCCTCTCATTGATAGACATCTGTTTCATTTTAGCTGTTTTTAGAGGCCAGTATCATCAAACAATATCAGGATAGCCAAAAAATAATTATTCATTATGACCAAATTGAATTTATGCTAAGAATACAAGGATGGTTCAACATTAGGAAAACAGTGAGCATAATCAATCCTATTAAGAATAAAATAATACACATCAGATGATTTTATCCTAGGATCATAGTTTTAGAGCTAGAAGAAATCTTAGAGGACCTTATATAATTTTATAGATGAGAAAACAGAGATCTATGGAGATTAATTCTAGTTGCCCAAGCACACAGAGTTAGTAAGGGTAGGAAGTTATATTTGAACCCAGGTCCTTTGACTCCAAAGCTAGTGCTTTTTTTTTTTTAAACATAGCATAGTGCTTCCATTTGGTAGATATAAATCTTTTGATAGAACACAGAAATCATCATATTAAAAACACTAAAAAGTACATGAATTTAAAAAAAATCTGCCCTAAATGATATAAAAATGATCTAAAACCAAGAGTTTATATTATTTGAGATGCTTAAATAGTAGGAGCTATCCTAATAAAATCATGGTTGTAGTAAGAACATCCAAAAGCCATTTCATATTTCATATAGATTTAAAATGCTAGTTGTAGCAATAACAAGATATAAAAATAAGAGAATAAACATGGCAAAGAAAAGACACAGTGTGTCTACGTGCAGAGCAACTTAGAGAATAAAAAACAATTCATTGAGATAACATGTGTGCGTGTGTGTGTGTGTGTGTGTGTATTTCAATTAACTAGACCTAGTGATTCCATTAATATAACAAATTCCCATTGTGGGAACTCCCTTTGCCAATGTAATTCTTTCTTTGAAAGATAATAACCTTAGAGGTTTGGCATAGCACTGCAAGGTCAAGTGAATTGCCCAAGATCATTCAGCCAGTGTGTATCAGTGGTAGAATTTGAACACAGGTCTCCCTGACTTTGATGCCAACTCTCTGTTCATTGTGTCAAATAGTTGTACAGTATTTACAAAGATCAGGAGAAAAGGAAGATAGAAAGAAAAATACTATTAAAAGCAATTAATTGAATATTTGGGATCTAGCTTAAAAAGACAGATACAATGTATGTTACAATGACTTATGGTGATCATTAATAGATTGCTACCTATTAACAATGATGATTTACATGGAAGAAATTGCATTAAGGTGTTATAAGAGGTATACTGGTCAGCTAGAGTGAATGATGTCAGATAGATTAAAGTGAGTGATGCACTAACATTTATTTAATATTAAATGACCTTCACAAAGGCTTTAAACATGTTGAATCGAACCAATATAGAGGACTGATTGTAGGAGACAGAGTTGCAAAGGCTAAGACATGGATGGTTTAAGTGAAGAGAGAACCTAGATCAGAATGGATCACAGTTCTAATGAAACCTGTACCAATAATGTGAAGGGAAGCACATAAGTAAGTAATGACACATATAAAAGAATACCTCTAGGGGCAGCTAGGGGGCACAGTGGATAGAGCACTGGCCCTGAAGTCAGAAGGACCTGAGTTCAAAACCGGCCTCAGACCAAACACTTGACACTTACTAGCTGTGTGACCCAGGGCAAGTCATTTAACCCCAATTGCCAGAATAAAAGAGTACCTCTAACCTATAAGAAAAGTGTCATGAGCTAAAATTTCAAAAAAAAAATACTAATGTCATCGCAAAAGGCATCCTTAGCCTACATTTGGAGCAAGAACAAGGGGCACTCTATGCTCACCACTTAGACAGATGGTACAGTGTTAACAAATGACAGAGAAAAGGCAGACAATCAACTTCTATTTAGCTTTCATCTTCAGCATTAAGGAAAATGATCTGAAAACTGATAACGGAAGAATAGGCCTTACGAGAGCTGTGAGAAGATGATAAGAGTAGAGCTAACTACTTTAAATGAGCCCAGGTTTACATGTTCAGGCATATTATTATTCCTGAAAGAACCTGCAGATGTTTCACAAAACAACTGTCAGTGTTTTTGTTTTGAGAAATCATGGAAAGGTGACAGAAGGCTAGAGACTGGAAAGAGTCCCCAATTTAAAAAAAAGGTGAATCCCAGAAACTCCATGTTAGTGAATGTGATACAATTTTTTAGGAAAATTCTTGAATGTGTTATTAAATAAATATTTCTATGCATTTAGAAATTTAAGCAGGGATTACTAGGAACCACTATGGGTTCACTAGAAAGTAACATCATTTACAATTTTTTGGGGTTACTGGGGGAGGAGAGAAATAATAATAATAATAACTAACATTTATATGGCATTTACTATATGGCAGATGTTGGGCAGATTGCTTTACAATTAATGTCTCATTTGATCCTGACAACAACCTTGGGAGGAAAGTGTTATTATTAACTCCATTTTACAATTGAGGAAACTGAGACAAACCAAGTTTAAGTGACTTACCTAGAGTCACACAGTTAATAAGTGCCTGAGGTCAAATTTGAACTCAGGCCTCAGGTCTACTTCATCCACTGTGTCACTGAGCTGCATCTGATCAGAAAAATGTCATAGATATTATGTGTATTTTCTTAAAACAAAGTATAATTTATTGTGTTGCCCTAGTGGGCGACATGGAGAAATGTAGGTTGCATCGCAAGCAACAGAGTTAGAAACATTTATGTCTATTTTAGCAACACTGTGGTTGTTGAGTGGCTTATGAATACTTGGAAGAGGAGGGAGGTTTTGTGGGATCTTACAGTATTTTGTCCTTGGACCTGTCCTGTTTAACAGTTGTTTAAATCAATCATATAGATGGAGAGTTAGATGACATGCTTATCATATTTGTCAGCAAGATGGAACAATACCTACTCTAGGAGATGATTGCTGTAGCAGTTGCATTAATGAGGTAGAATATAGTTCTTAAGCAGTAGGGTTTTTATTGTATGAGCAGAGTTCACTCGTATTTGTGTTTCCAGTGCTTAGGACAATGCCTGGATCATAGTAAGTGTTTAATAAATTCTTCTTGATTGACTGACAGCAGTAAGGGCAAATGGTGAGCATGGCTTTCCAAAGCCTTCTACTTGCTCTGGTAAGACTTGCGAGGTGACATTTTCCCCTCTCCATCTCTACCCAGGTGAAGATGGCCTCAGGGAGCTAGCAGTCTGGTCAGGTCAGAGAAGTAGTAGTTATTATAGCCCCCGTACACTCATGGGAAGGTCTCTCCTTACCAAATGCCTTAGGACATCCACATGAGCAAAGTTATTTACAAGATTTAACCAGCTGGGACATAACCTAATACCCTAATTAATTCTTAGCCTTCTATAGTCACAAAAATCATGATAAAAATCGTGATAGTCTAGAGTGATGTGTAAGAATTAATAAGTTGAAACTTAAAAGGGATAGATACCAAGCACACAGTTCTAAACATATTTAATAAATTTACTCAACAAAAGTCCCTGTAGAAAAGATAAATGCAACTTCAATGGAATACAAAATAAGCTAACATTACTGACATTACTGTTGAAAAAGCTAGTGTAACATGAAGCTGCTTTAATAGAAATATAATGACAAAGAAG
This sequence comes from Vombatus ursinus, assembly GCF_900497805.2. Taxonomy (NCBI): domain Eukaryota; kingdom Metazoa; phylum Chordata; class Mammalia; order Diprotodontia; family Vombatidae; genus Vombatus; species Vombatus ursinus. The sequence goes on from NW_020954608.1 coordinate 41,028,046, forward strand.
TGAATCTATTTCCTTGATCAGATTGCTGAAGAATTGTATTTAGTTTTAAAGAGGGATATTTGAAAACTTTGAGTATGTCCAGAGTAGAATGAAAGGTTTGGAAACAATGTCATATGAGGATATGTAGAAGGAACTTAGGATGTTTTGTCTTCTAAAGAGATGACAGCAAAGTTGTAATTCCAATTTCAAAATATTTTATGGGTTGTCATTTGGAAGCAATAGAAGATGGAATTTTATACAACAATAATAATAACAGCAATAACATTTATATAAAATTTTAATTTTACAAAGAATTTTACAAATATTATCTAATTTTTTTCCTCAAAACAGCCCTGAGAGATAGGTGCTGTTATTATCCTCATTTTACAGATGAGGAAACTAAGGCAGACAGAGGCTGAGTGACCCAGGGTCACAGAGCTAGTAAATGTATGAAGCCTGATTTAACTCAGATATTTCTGACTCCAAGTTTAGTTCTCCGTTCACTGTGCCACCTTCCTGAAGATTTTGACAGTGGATAGAGCGTTGGTCCTGGAATCAGGAAGGCCTGAGGTCAAATCTGGCCTCAGATACTTGCTAGCTATGTGACCCTGGGCAAAACACTACCCTGTTTGCCTCAATTTCCTCATCTGTAAAATGAGCTAGAGAAGGAAATGGCAAACTAGTCCAGCATCTTTGCCAAGAAAATCCCAAATGCGGTTACAAAGAGTTGGACACAACTAAAATGACTAAACAAATAATGAAGTATTTTAAAAACTTGAGACTACTCATAAAAATGTACTGTCTTGAAAATTAGTGAGTTTTCTGCCTCTAGTCATGGAAGAGTTGCAACCTTCAATAGTGGAGGGGAATACCTACAAAGATGAGATGATTTTAGATTTGAAAGCATTTCAAATCTAAGAATCTAGCATAACTGTCTGAAGTATTATTTCCCTCCAAAGCAGGGATTCTTGACCTGAATTCTATAAACTTGTTTAAAAATTTTTGGTAACTATCTTTTAACATCCTTGGTTTCCTCTGAGATCATAAGTATTTCATTTTATGCATTTAAAAACATAATTATGAGAAGGGGTCCATAGGCTTCACCAGACCATCAAAGAAGTCTATGAAACAAAAAGGGCTAAGAACACCTGTTCTAGAGCATCTCTAAGAAGTGATTGTACACTTACATGTCTGCAGTGTAGTGATGACCTAGGTACTGAGAACATCACACCTGATCATATACTATTGCTTAAATAGCTGAAATGTTCTCTCTCTCAATTAAAATGTTTATAAAGTACTGTGTCAAGATTTATTCTGTATTTCTATCACATTCTACCTCGTAGTATAAATATTTTTTTTACTTTTCAATCCCTACTCCCAAGAGACTGGAGTTTTTCTTTTCACTGTGACACTAGATTTGTATATGTATTTTTTTTAAATGTTATTTGTCTCCAGTAGACTGTAAGCTTCTTAAGGCAGGGAATGTATTGTTTTAAATCTTGACATCTCCAATTCCTCATACAGTTCCTTGTATATAATAACCACTTTAAAAAAAAGTTGATTGGTTGAATCCAGTGTGTGGGTTTTTTGTTTTGTTTTGTTTTGTTATAAGATTTCCAGAGAAAGAAAACTCATTACCTCTTAGGTCAAATAACTGGGAACAAATCAAAATGGAACTCACTATATTTCTTGCCACCCCATCCTTCCTCATTTCCTCTGTGAGGATTATTATCCTTCTAGTCACCTAGGTTCATATCCTCTGAGACCTTGTCTCTTTCCTTTCTCCCCCATAGCCCTCCTTTCTCCCCCAGAGCCAATTATGTGTCAATGTTGTTGATTTTAACCTCTACAACATTTGTCCTATTTATTCCCTTTTCTTTACTCAGACAGCTTTTATAACAATGGATTACTGTAATAGAATCCCTATTAGTCTTCCCACTTACAGTATCTCCTCTCTACTATCCATCTTTCATAACACTGTGAAAAAAGAAGTCTTCATAAAATCTGTTAAGTCTGAGCTTTAGTTTCCTCATACTCATCCATAAAATGGGACCATTATGCCTCTCAGTTCCTTAAAGGATTGTAGTAAGGGTCATTGAGAAGTGTATGGAAAGTACTTTGAAGAACCTTCAAAAGACTATGTAAATTCAAAGAATTCAGAAATGACAGGATTTTGTTATCTTCCATCTTGGAAAAGGATATATTTTGATGGGGATAAGAAAGAAAGGAATTTTCTGGAACAAGGATAACTTACATTTTCCTCATTCCATGGGACCAAAGACAGTTACTGAATTTGAACTTTTTTCCCAAAAATTTTTTTCTGACCTGTATGGTCATCATTATAAAAAATCCAGTAAGAGTATTGCTTTTTTTTTTTAGGAGAAAGGCCTTGTAGTAGTGAGAGAAGTTAAAGTTGAGGACTAGATGGGTGATCATGATTATGGAAGAACCAATTTAAACTATTTTTCAAAAGGTAGGTTCATTTCAGACAGGTAGTTGCATTTTATGATTTTGAAAACTGAAAGTTATATTTTGAGGACTGTTCTATATTTAATATTAGGTCAAGTACATAATGGGAAAATAATTCACTTGTGAGTCTCCACAGTCACATAATTCAGCTGTCTAAACAGTTAAAGAAAGACATATATTCTCAGTCATGTTCAAATAGTAGTGTGTGTATGTTTTTTGTGTTTGTGGCTAATGCCCAAGTAACAATACTATTCTTTCTTGACAATTTAGATGGATCTATGATTTTTGAAAACACCTAAATAACATTAAGGAATATAATATACATTTATTTATTTCAAATCACTTATAGGTCTTCAGAAATGCCATAAACATTATTTCCTTTATGTTGTTACAAAGTATTTAGAATCAATACCACATAATTCTGAAGTTGCAAGAGACATTACAGGTCATTCAGTAAAACCTGCAACCTCTAACATATTCTCCAAACATGTTCACACAGTCACTGCTGTATGGGCCCTTGGCCCAGGGCCTCAGCTTTTGTTATTAGGAAATTGTTCTTTCTATGGTATCTATGCTCTGGCCCACTCTCCCACATCCAGATAGGCTACATCTCCCCTTCAGGGTACTAGGGTAGCCAGAAGGAATTGTGAGGGTTTTATTCCCTACTGTCATTGACTTAAGCCCCTACTGGCTCCGTTCTCCCCCATTGTCAGTTCCATTTAATCATTAAAATGGAGTAGATTTTACAAAAGGGATATTTACTTCAAAGGTATAAGAAGAACAAACATATTTTCCCTCACCACAAAGGCATATTCTCCCTTATACTACCTCAGTCTCTAGGGGTCAGTAGGCTTAATATCTAGCTCAATTTTTCCATAGCACTGTGGTCCCACCAAGTTGCTGACAAATGAATTCTCACAGGTGTTGTGATAGAAGAATTAGAAGTAAATCATTTTTTAAAAATTGTGACTTATTGCCCTCTTTCACAGTTTCTTTTCGTTATAATACATGTTTTTAGAAAATAGGGCTGTGTGAAGAAGAAAGGAATTATTAAAGGCAAGTTGACTATTGTTATGGAGAAGCTGAATTCAAGGTATCATTCCAAAAGTTAGTTATGTCTCTGAAGACAAGTTTCCAAATATATTATATATACATATATAATATATCTATGTATATATGTATATATGTGTATATAGTATATGTATATATACATATATGTGTATGTGTATGTATATATGTGTGTGTATATATGTAAAAATGTATATATTCTATCCACACACAATCTACATCCTATTTAGATAGGGCTTCTTAGCATGGACATCACTTTAATTGGGGGATAGCAACCTTAAAGGAACCATACAACTCTCACCAAAGTGGTAGAAACATGGGTCTGTATTGATTTTGAACAATCCTCATTACCAACAGAAATAAAGATGCAAGCAGAACTGCACTTGTTTTCCTCTTTCTGGATTAGGATATTGCAGTCTGCCAGCAATTAAAGCCTCCACTTGATCTGCAACAGTGTCTGGCATCTCAGGCAGTGGTAATGGCCAGAAGTACCATTTTGCCATCTGTGGCTGAATTGGAATTTCTGTACCTCTCAAGATACAGATCTTGCTACAGTAATTTTTTCTGCCCCTAGCTGCACACAGGTTGGATTACTGGGATGGAGTGCCTTCCTGGAGCTTCTACGTCAGGGTGGGAGCCTTAAGCCTTAATCAGAGCCTCTCTCTCTGATTTCCTAATGATAACGACTAGCATTTATATAGTATTTTAAGGTTTAAAAAGCTCTTTAAACATTATCTCATTTAATCTTCACAATAACCTTGTACAGTAGTGTCATTTTATAGATGAGGGAACCAAGATTGAAAGGGTAAATGTCTTGTTCAGGGTCACATTACTAGTAAGTAGTTGGAGGAAGATTTGAATCTGGCTCTTTCTGCTTGTGCATGTAGACCTTCACTCAGCTGCCTAATTTCATACCTAATGCTGGGGAATGCTATATTCCTATGTTTAATTCCTATGTGTGCAACACACATACTATATACATGTATACACACACATATATACATACTATATACATATATACACATATATACATACGTATATGTACATATATACTAATATAACACTTTTACATAAGTATAGATATATGATCTCCAAATTTGATCAGTAAATGATAGAGGACTCTACAGGTCTTGGGCTAGGAAACCCAATTTCCTTGTCTCTTTTACCTAAACTGAAACTAATTGTTGCTTAGTAGTGTCTTAGAAATGTAGATGCTTGCTCATTTATATTTCTATATCCTCTTAAAACAGTATGTCAAGAGGAGTAGGGTCTTTCTTGGTCCCTGGTAACTGTTTATAACATACTTTTAGGATCTGGTAAAGTGTAGCATTAGTTTACCTGTGAATGAATGGATGAATGAATGAATGATAATGGCATTTATTAAGCTCTTACTTTGTGCCAGGAAGTATGTTAAGAGCCGTGGGTACAAATACAACAAAGCAAGACAGCCCTAGCCCTTAGGAAGCTTGCTTTCTAAGAGAATCAGTCCAGGGAAGAAGCCCTTTTCCTGTATGACAGGTTAATTTAAAGTTTTATAAACTTTTGCAGATATTGAGATTACCAATGTCCTTTCTTGCATATGTAACAGAACTGAATCTTATTCTTTGTCAGTCCCTGCTTTATGAAATTATATGCTGTGCAAGTTGAATAAAATTCAAGTTAGTGGAGGGAAGGAGAGAGTTCATAAATCTGAACGAGGCCATACTTTTTTACAGATCAGCTCAATAATCCCACAGCAAAACAAAGGAACTTTGCTAACCCTCTAAAAAAAAGTGTGAATTGAAAATCAGATACCCACATTGTGTTGATAGCTTGGTAAACACAGATTTAGGCAGAGCAGCAATTTTACGTGGATAGATAGCTACGAAACCCGATGCCAGCCTAGTAGGGTTTCTTTTCTTTCTTTCTTTTTTTTTTTGATAGTAGGTATGCTGTTTTTGTGATCAAGCTATTCACAGGATTGTAGAATCATAGATGTATAGCTGAAAGAAATCTCAGAGGTCGTCTAGGCCCATACCCTCATTTTATAGATGAAAAAACCTAGGCACAGGGAGCTTATGTGACTTGCCCACAGTCGCACAGGAATTAAATAGTTTATTGTTCATTGTTGAATAATTAATAAATTTGCAAACATGTGTTAAGTACTATGTATAAGGCATTGCACTAGGAACTTGAGGTACATCCTAAAGATTTGCCATTCACTTCATTGTATTTTGCAGAATTTTTTTCCAAATGGAGATTTCTTTGGCATGTTCAGTACACATAGTATATTTAGTAGAGTACATACAGTTCATGTATATATAGTACATACATATGTATATCAGCACATTTCAGTATATATATAATTGTAGACTTTTGTGACACTTTGTGTGTTCCTCTATACCACAGAGCTCTCCCTCCTTTTCCGTTATAATGTGGAGAAAGGAATGGTGGATGAGTCAAGAGTCTAACTGGATAAGAATCTTCATTGACTTTCATGAGAAGTTTATAAGCACCTGCTGTACTCTTATGGTTTTGGTATAAACCAGAAACATAGCCTACTTGTCAAATCTTGGAAGTCTTTTCTGTTGGCATCCCGTGCCAGTCACCTAATAATACCTCTTTCCCTGGAAAGATCATTTGTCTTTTAAACCCAATTTGTTCACAGATTTGTGGAAGGATCCATGTGTATATTTATAAATGTGCATTTGCTAGTAGTTAGAAGGAAGTCAGATGTTGTGGGATCTCAAGTCTCCTTTGAAGCATCAATTATTATCGACTTTTAAAAAACTAGAGCTTGATTTATTGTGAACCTCAAAGTTTTAAATCCTGTAGAATAAACTTGCACAATTTTTTATTTCAATTCCTTCACATATACCAATTCCTTCCATATACCTGTGTACATTTTGCTTCATGTTTTTTTCATTCCTTTCCACTTCTAACTTTATGTTGGAGCACATTTATAGTAAGTTGATTTGGAAAGTGAAAAGTACCTTTGCCTTTAAGAAAGTCTCCATTAAGACAGAGCAATATTTTGAAAACTTCCAGATAGTTTTATATTTCCTTTTAAGACACTATTGGTTAATTATTCCAGGGCAATGTCTGTGTTTAGAAAGAAAAGAAATTATAGTTTTGGTATCCAGATCATTTTCAATAGATAAGAGTAGCATGTTTTTGCTAGAATACAATATGGGCTCTACAGTGGCAATATCTGTTTGGGGTAAGAAGTATGATATGGTGGAAATAAATGAATATTGATAAAAAGAGAAGCAAATGGAATAAAAAAGGTGGAGGGGAGAAGATGCCCCTGTTATCCTTGTAGTTGGCAATATTACCCATAGTCAAAGCTTTCTAAGCAAGAGCACTGTCTTTTTAAAAGCAATAGGGGGTTGGAGTTGAGGGAGTGCTCACAGCAGTAAGTATAACACAGCTGTGCTCTGTTTATGCTTAGGCTACAATAAAAATGCTATAAAATGTGAGATGTCATAGCTCCACTTTGCTTTATTTATACTATTTCCTCTGAGCTCTGTCACACTGCACATTCATCTGCTAAGTTGCAGCAAGAATGGAGATTAAAATATCACAGCTCAAAATAGGAGTCAAGCGGAAGGAGATTCATCATAGCCCTATTAAAAATATGTAAATATGGGAATGAAGTCACTTTAAAGCTAGAAGGCTCTCTCTCCCCCTCAGTGAGTTGGGGAAACATCCCTGGAGTGAGTGATGTGCTATGCAGATGACAGATATATGGAATACTTTCTCCATTTTTCTACCCATCAAGTTATTTGTTAAGATTAAAATATTATTTGAATTGCAAATTACATATATGTTTTACCATAATCATTGCTTAAACTGAATAATGATAGGAAATATGATGTTAGGCTAAAGAAAATTTGGGAAGGAAATGCTGTGTATTGTTCAATTTGTTAGAAAGAGTAATATGGATATTTGAGATCTCACATGTTTTCTGAAATATTACTTAAACTTGGCAAATCTTCGATGAGTATTCTATATTTACAAATGGTGAAGTTATAGGGAGAAACTGAGGCATAGTTACGTCAGCTAGCTTGCTTGTATCAAATAACCTGTGTCAGAGCTGAAATTAGAAGCTAGTTGTCCAGTGTCAAACTCTAGGGAGTAAGAATAATAGTAATAATAAGCAAAATTTATATATTACCTACTATGTGCCAGGCGCTGTGCATTTTACAAGTATTATCTCATTAGATCCTCACACAAACCTGAGAGCTGCAATTATTATCCCTATTTTTACATATGAGGAAATGAAGGCAAATAGAGGTTATGATACTTGCCCAAAGTCACACAGCTACTAAGTATCTGAGGTCACGTTTGAACTTGGGTCTTCTGGACACCAGGCCCAGTACTGTCTCCACTGTACTACCTAGTTACCCCTATTTCTTGTTGCAAATGTATGTCTGACAACTTTTTCCTCCAACCAATCTGCTTTCTATATGATTTGATAAGGAAATAAGATATGCCCTGTTGATAGATCAGGAGGCAATTTTGATTTATAAGTAATAGATATTTTTAGATGGAAGTCTGGGACATTCAAGACATTTTAAAAATCTCTTCAGGGTGCTGCTAACCTAGAGCACTGAATTAGGAGAACAGAAACTTGCTATCTCTAAGGTCCTTTTTGGACCTAAACTTCCATTTTTCTGTTCAGGTGGTCAACCTTCTCTTGATGTGTTTATTATAACCACCTTTCTCTTTTTAATTAATAAAGAATGCTTAAAAGTGCAAAATTGTTAGGTTCACAAATGGTTAACTTGGACTTTTCTTGTATAAAATGGTTAATTGCTCTGTCCTGGACTTAACAATAGTTTCAAAATATTTTTGCGTAGTATTGATTCCACCTTTGACCCAAGGATTTTTTCTTTACAAATCACATGACTTACTCTGCTTCAAATCTTGAATTAATAATGCTGATTACTAAGCTATATCTGCCTCAGAATCATACAATTTTACAGCAGGAAAGCACATAAAAATCTTTCAGCCCAACCCTCTCATTTTAAAGATGAAGAAGTTAGGGTCCAGCAAGGTTAAGGAAGTTGGCCATGGCTACGAAAGCTAACTGGCAGCAGAGCTGGAGCTGGAACTGAGGTTTCCTATCTCTCAGTCCTGGGTACTTTTCACTACCCACACCAGTCTTTGTGAAGTTAAATGATACAGTGCCTTGATTGTGTAAGGGGAAACAAAACAATTGTATGCTTTAATTAATTGGTGGAGTTTTCTCATGATCTCAGCTACATTGAATTTGATATTTTATATCATCTATCTTATTTTGGCAGGCATAGAGAAAAGATGCTGGAGAATATGCCTTTGGCTGCTAGGAAAGTGGAAGTGATCAGTTTTTGATTGGCTCTGATGAAATTGATGTCTTGTATTCTTCATAATTTATCTTGTGAGGCAACAGTTTTCAAGGGATAAGGAAGAGGTTGAAGTAATTTGGTTTGGGGGAAGCAGGGAACAAAAGAAACATTTTGAAGTACAATAGTGGCTCTCATGAAAGAATATGAGATTTTCAAAAGCTTAATCTTTTTTCAGGGAGGTGATTAGCATCAAAGTTTTAAAGAGAAAGAAAGGCAATATCTACGTAGGTACCATTGTGCATTATCAGAGCATAAACTTGGCCTACAGGCTTATCTTATCTTTTATTACTAGTATAAGTTTGGGGAAAACATATCTTATTTGAAGATATTCAATTGCTATGAAAAACTATTAAATATTTTATTGAGTGCCTATAAAAATAATGAATCAAACTTTATGTTTGTTAAAAAGCATCACCCTTTTTATGGGGCACTTCAGTCTGATAAACTTAAAACTCTGAGATAATTACAGAACTCCATTTCTCCCATTTTTTTGCCTTTTCTTTATTAAGTGACATAAACTATGTTTTTTTCCTATAGATGAAAGAATGTCATTGACAATAAAAAAGTCAGTAATATAAAGTGGTTAAAAGTTGCTAATTTTGCATTACATATTTAAATATTTTTGTCACATACTTAAGGAAGTATTTTAAAATACACAAAAATGTTTACATCTAGAGTTTCAATAATATTGTACTCGTGTAACACAGTATATTCAGTTGTACATATAAAATATGGTATATGTATAAACATGGGTTAGAGCCTGGACTTATGATTTGATGCCATGAGGAACTTCTGGATGAGAAAACATTCTCTCCTAATATAAATTGACACTTGATTGGCAAAGTACAGTTCTTAGGGCTATCAAGAGCACTGAGAAGTTAAATGAGTTGCCCAGGGTCACACAGCCAGTATGTGTCAGAAGAGAGAGACTTGAATTCCAGGTATTCCTGATTCTCTATCTACTGTTATCATCCTCATCTGTGTACAATATGTGCCTATTAATTTTTAGGGAAAATTATCTTAGTTGACCAATGGATCATGGAAAGGAATGATGAAAATTACATCTGAGTTTTGGAGCTCAGAAGCCATGTAGAATTCCCTACAGTCTAGTATCAACATATAAAATAACCTGAATACCAGGGCAAACAAGATGAGCTCAAAATCAGAAGTTAATACTGTGTTGGGAGAAAGGAGAGCACACATCAGAGGATCATGGGAAAGAATTTTCCCCAATCCCTCCCCATCTTTACTTCAAATATGCTTATTGTCTTACTGACTTTGTGACCAAGAGTTAATTTATTTGGCAATGAAGACAAGAGGAATATATGGGACTCCTGTCCCTTTCTACCCTTGGTAAAAAGATAATCAGAGGGCACCACTCTTAGATTTTCAGCAGCCTCCTTACCATTCTATGTGGGATAGAGAGTTGAACAAGTGGCTTATTGTCTACCCACTACATACTGCCTCTTCTCAATGTCTCTCATTCATAACGGATCAACAAATACTATGGCAAACTAGTCATTATAACCACAGAATCACAAAATTTGAGTGGGAAGGTACCTCAGAAGTTATATAATCTAACCCAGGGCTGGGGAACCTGTGGCCTCAAGGCCACATGTGGCCTTCTAAGTCCTTGGGTGCAGCCTTTTGACTGAGTCCAAGTTTTACCGAACAAATCCTTTTATTAAGGGGATTTGTCCTGTGAAGTTTGGGTTCAGTCAAAAGACCACACTTGAGGACCTAGAGGGCCACATGAGGCCTTGAGGCTGCAGGTTCCCCACCCCCGGCCCATGCCCAAAACATAAGACATGTTATCATCTAGCCATTGTACTTGTGAGCAGTTATGTAATGAAAGTTTTTCTAATATTAAGTTTAAATGTAGACCTTTTTTGTAACTATAACTCTCAGGTCTGCCCTATACTCCCAAGCACAAAGCCAATTCCTCCTCCCCTTGGAACCCTTTGTATACTGAAATTGCAAGGTTTAGTTTTATTTTTACAATTTATATTGTTTTAACCAGTGCATATGCTGTTTTCCTGGTTCTGCTTACTCTATTCTGCATCAGCTAATATGTCTTCCCATTCTTCTATGAATCCTTCATATTCACTTTTCCCATTACATTCATACACTTTGTTTTAGCCATTTCCCATTTGATAGTCACCTACTTTGTTTCCAGCTCTTTGCTGTCACAAAAGTGCATCTATGAATACTTTGCTGTTTACTGGGGATGTCTGTTTCTTTTTTACCTACATGAGATATATACCCAGCAGTCAGATCTCAAGCTCAAAATGTGGTTTATAGACAGTCTAAAAATTATATGTTCCTTGGAATTCTTTGTCTCCTTTCTGCCACTCTGCCACTTTTATTGCAGAATCAGAAGAGAGGGGTACATAGAACTAAGGGACATTTTGTATGTTTTCTTTATTTTTTTTAGTGGATTGTCATGTCTATTGAATTCATCAGTAAGTACTGTTGGTGATGAGTCTTTCTATATCTATTTAGGTTGGTTCTCAGAAAGCAGATTCTCTTTGTTGCCAGGGCCATTCTTGAAACCTTTCCATCATAGGAGAAATTGCCCAAGGTTTTGTTTCCTTACCATAGTATTTATGAACCCACAGTTGCCACTATGCTATGATTGGCATAAAGCTAGGACTTTGTGGATGACATTAGCACTATGCATAATTTAATGAAATATATTCCACCATTATTAAATATGAACCACAAGGGTTAATTGGTCAGATATGAAATTTATCATTCAAATGAATTCATAAAAACTAACATAAGTATTTAAACTGATAATGTAGGCTCTTGAGAAGGGATGTTATGTCTAATTGTTTTTTAATTCAATGCCAATTTCTAATGATTAATAATTACAATATATACTTTAGGGAATGTTCATTTGTTTATTTTTTCGAGAAAGTTTTAGTATGTAGTCAAATTTTGCAAATATTTGATTTAAATTGATCTCTTGGCTGGCAAATTTAATGCCCAAGATAGGTGAAAATATTTTTCAGCACATTGGTCTGTCCCTGGTTTTCTGCCTACCTATCTGACTGTTCCTTCTCTGTTGGCTTTGTTGGATTCTCTTCAAAATCACGCCCTCTAACTCTAGCTGCCCCTTAGGGCTCTGTCCTAGGCCCTCTTTTCTTCTCCCTTTATACTACTTCCCTTGGAGATCTCAACAGCTCCTGTGGATTTAATTACCATCTCTACACTGATCATTCACAAAGCTATCTATCCTTCCCCAATCTCTCTGCTGACCTCCAGTCTTGCATCTCCAACTTCCTTTCAGGCATCTTGAGCTGGGTATACAGTAGATATCTTAAACTCAATAGTCCAAACTGGACCTAATGTCTTTCTCCCTAAACCCCATCTCCCCACCTTCCCTATTGCTGTAGAAGACAACACCACCTCTCCAGTTCCTCAGGCTAGCAATGTAGGAGTCATTTTGAATTCCTTATTGTCTTTTACTTTCCATATCCAAGCTGTTGCCAAAGCCTATTGATTTCATCTTTGCTACATCTCTCAAATATTCCCCTTTCTCTCCTCTGACACTGCCACCACTATGGTGCATTCTCTCATTACCATGTCCTGATTGTTGCAATAGCCCACTGGTAAGTCTGTGTGCCTTAAGTTTCTCCCTGTTCCAATCCATTCAGCCACTAAAGTAATTTTTCTAAAACATGTCAGATCATGTCAAATCCCATCCCCCACCCCCACCCCAATAATCTCCAGTGGCTTCCCATTGCCTTCAATCAAATACAAAATGCTTTTTTGGCATTCAAAGCCTTCACAACCCAGTCCCCTGCTACCTTCTAGTCTTCTTACGCCTTACTTTCCATCCAGTATTCTTTGATCTAGTGCCATTGGCCTGCTGGCTTTTGTTGGAACAAGACACTGTATCTCTTGACTGAGCATTTTCCCTAACTATCCCCCATTCCTAGAATGCTTTTCCTCCTCTGCTCTGTCTACTGTCCTCCCTAGCTTCCTTTAATTACCAACAGAAATCCCACCTTCTATAGGAAGCCTTCCCCAGTCCCTCTTAATTTCAATGTCTTCCCTCTGTTAATGATTTCCTTTCTATCCTATATATAGCTCACTTTGTATATAAAGGCATACATTGTCTTATTGTACTTTATTGCACTACTTTATTGCACTTTGCAGACATTGCTTTTTTTAAAAAAAATTTAAGGTTTATTGCAACCCTACATCAAACACATCTGTTGGCACCATTTTTTCCAAGGGTATGTACTCATGTCATGTCTGTCTATCACGTTTTGGTAATTCTCAGAATATTTCAAGTTTTTCATTATAACTATATCTGTTATGGTGACCTATGGTCAGTGATCTTTTATGTTACTACTGTAATTGCTTTGGGGTGCCATGAAACTCACCCATGTAAGATGGCGAAGTTAGTCTATAGACTGGACTGGTCATTCTCCATCTTTCTCTGTCTCCTTGGGCCTCCCTATTCCCTGAGCCACAATATTGAAATCAAGTCAGTTAGTAACCCTTCAAAAACCTCTAAATGTCCAAGTGAAAGGAAGAGTCAGTGTGCCAAACTTCATTGTTGTCTTATTTTAAGAAATGGCCATAGCCATCCCTACCTTTAGCAACCACCATCCTTAGTCAGCAGTCATCGACATCAAGGCAAGGCCTTCCACTAGCAAAAACAGATTATGACTTGATGAAGGCTCAGATGATGGTTAGCATTTTTAGCAATAAAATATTTTTGAATTAAGGTATGTACATTTTTTAGACATAATGTTATTGCACACTCAATAGAGTACAATATAGTATAAACATAATTTTTTATGCATGGGAAACCAAAAAAATTATGTGACTTGCTTTATTATTATAATCACTTTATTGCGGTGGTCTGGAAATGAGCCCACAATATTTCTGAGGTATGCTTGTATTTGCTTGCATGTTGTTTCTCTCATTAGATTATGAACTCATTGAGGGCAGGGACTTTCTTTTGCCTCTTATCACAGTGCTCTGCATATAGCAGATACTTAATAAATATTTGTAGATTGATTGACTTTTGTGCATGTTTATTCTTTATTACTTGTATGCTTTTTGAGGATAGGCCCAATGCCTTATTTATTTTTGCATCTTTCTGATCCAGCACCTAGTATACTGCATTTAGTATACACTACATATATTTTTCTTGATTGAATGAATGACTATAAACAGGCAAAATAGGATAACAGTTGCAATGCCAATCCATTGAAGGGATTAAAATCTCTCTGGAATGCAAATGGATTTGCACTCTCATCAGTAGGGGTATCCCCTCCCACACTGGATAATGCAGATAATATCTCATCTGAACAGGCACATCCTAAGATCATAAAGCTGGAAGAAACCTGAGAAGTTATCATATCCAACAACCTTACAGATGGAGATTTTGAGGCCAAGAGAGATTATGTAACTGCCTAGAGTCACACAGTTAAGTATCTAGAGATAGGGGAGAATTCAAATCCAGGTTTTCTGATGAGAAGTTCAATCCTCCATCCACAGTACCATAGGAGGAATTCTTGTTCATACCTTCTTATGTGTTTTCCACAAATTGTTTTCTACAATGACTGGTGATATCCCTAGCATCCCAGTGAACCCCAGATTGTCCATTTATTATTCTTACACAAAAGCTAAACTAATTAATATTATTTAAAAATGCCTATTCCTTAATAATACAAAGGCATAAAATTCTCTATGTCTTTGTCAACACTTCCTTCTAATAGTTTTCCATAGAAATATGGACAGAGCTAAGAAAATGTATAGGACAGTCTGGGGAGAAACACTATGCAGATTTTTGGTATATGCGTATATACAAATATACCACATATGTATATAGTCTGAACAATCTGGAAAGACTTAAAGGGTTGGAGTATTTTATTTAATATTGTTGAAATATTTTTGAGTTACTAGTTGAGTGACTACTTACAGTTGTTTGTGCAGTTCTGTATTATGTTCTATCTCTTTTCCCCTGGATGAGCTGTCAATCCTCTTTGAGGATTTTGTTTTCTTTTGCAGTTAATGCTAATTTTAGACAAAATGTTGTCTGACCTATGTGAAACTGTAAAATAACATATAGGTGATGCAGTAAACTAAATCAAGTAAGTTATTACTTAAGTAAGTTTTGCATACCTTTATGTCTAAATATGGAAGATTAAATTAGTGAGAATCCTTTGCTATTAGTTACAGTGTAACAGGTTTTCTTAATACCAATTGGTTGACATTGATGCTTCACAGCCTTAATAACATTCACTTGTATATATTTAGTAACTGTCTTAATACTTTTTAGGTTTCATATCACACCTGCTGTTAATGCTGCCTCAATCAATTTTACAAGTGCCTTCAATAAGAAAGTACACGTCTGTTTGTCTTGGCTATTGTTTTAATTTTTGAAAGCATTTATTTTCATAAAACAATATTCATCAAACAAATTCTTTGTAAAGATAAATGTTATAATTTTTTGAGTCAATTGATTGCCTAAAGAAATTATTGGGATACTACGTTTACAAATGGGTGGCCATTAATCATTGCTGTAAGTAAATCTGAGGGGTTACTATGCCAATGCTCACATGTTCATAAGAAGTTTTACTATCTATTGGCTTTGGGGGAGAGTTAGTCTATCACAAAAGAATATTGATATTGCAATGCTGCACATGGTGTCATAACATTGGCAAAGTGGCAAAAACAACATGCAATATTTTTGAATAGCATGGCATTTCTTTGAAGTACTGCAGGCAACTGAACATAAATCAGACTTAATGATGGATTTTCCAAAGATGTTTATTAATGTATTCCTTTAATCTAAAATACCTACTCTTGGCATTCATAAAGCCAGCAAAAGGGAAGTGAAAATATTCTGAAACCCCAGCAATTACTTGTAGGTGCTCAGTAATTAAATCAGCTGGGTACTAGATGATATCAAGACCAGAATACATAACATTCCCATTCCCTTAGACCATTTTAAAGATACATGGCATACTAAATTCCTTATATTTTATATGTACCCAAACAAAAGTCAGAATTTATTACATCATAAATGAAATTCCTTAGGCACTCTAGTTTTAGAGTTTTTAAAAGTATATTTTTCTCTTAACTAGCCAGTTCTCTTTAATTTTGTATACTTAGTAGTAAAAGCCTGTGAAACTATTACAACTCTTCTGAATCTAAAAGAAGTGGAATGTACACAATCCAAAAATTATGGCTAGAAATTAAATTAAATATATTGGGTATATGGTTAACAGTAGGATGGCCTGCTTATAGAGATAAATCCTTTAGTAAAGTGTTTTTTTTAATGTAGAACCAAGATGGCCACTTGTTGGAATGTTGTAGAAAGTATTCCTAATGAAGTTAAATTGGATGAGATGACCCATTTACTTCCAACTCTGAGATTCAGTGTATGATCAATAATGTAGTGTTATTAAAAGAATGGAAAATTTGGAAGGTAACAGTATAATAAAGATTGAATAATCAAATTATGACTGCCAACATATTCACAGAATCTCAATTCTACTGGAAAATATTTGACAGCTCTGAAGTAAGAAGTTGGCACAGGCATTTTGTTTGCTAATGTCCTTTATAGTTCTCTTCTAAGACAATAGAATCAAGAGAATGACAGTTATTTGAGGGCTGGGACTTTTGCACTTTGTCCTTGTATCCTTAGCACACAGTGCTGTGTCCAGCACATAGTAGGCACTTAATAAATAAGTGTTTCTTCATTGATTGATTCAGTGGGTAATATTGGTTAATTGGGCAACGAAGTGGCACAGTGGCTAGAGCGCCAGGGCTAGAGTCAATAAGACCTGAGTTCCAATCTGGCCTCAGACACTCACTTGCTGAGTGGCCCTGGGCAAGTCATATAACCCTATCTGCTTCAGTTTTCTCATCTATCAAAGGAGCTGGAAAAGGAAATGTCAAACCACTGCAGTATCTTTGCCAAGAAAACCCCAAATGAGGTCATGAACAGTCAGACATGACTGGAACAATTGAACAACAATTAGCTAATTATACTAATAGAGTTACTTAACAGCAGTCCAGTTTGCTATAGTTCAAATGTGGTTTTTATTTAGGCCTTGCCACTGGAAATTTTAGTCAAAAGATGATCTTCATTGGTGTAATATATCCCCATATCATTATGAACAATACTGTTTGAACTAAACAAAATTATTCAGTTGCACAATTTGTCTTCAATTTCCCATTCTATTTTTTTGTATCATCTCCCTTATGTGTCTAGTGGCCTTATAATAATGCCTGGATGTCCAGAACCTTCCCTCAAAACTAATGTCTTTTGATTTATAGTGAAAAAATACAGAACTTGAAGCCTGATACATCTGGTTTTGAATTCTTGCTTTGCAATTTACCTTTGTATAATGTTGGATAGTCAATTAGTCAACAAACATTCAAAAAGTACTGTGTGACAGGCATTGTAAGATCTGAGGATGCAAAGAAAGGGGAATAAAACAACAACATTGTTCCACCCCTAAGGAGATCATATTCTAATGTATGTGTAAATAACCATGTACATATAAGTTATATGCAGAGTAGGGGTAATCTCAAGGAGAAGGAACTAGCAACAGGGGAAGGAACTAGCAATAGAGGAAGCAGAAAACGACTCTTGAAGAAGGTGGAATTTGAGGTGTCCTAATGGAAGAGATAGTACCAGTAAGGATTGCAAACCTTCTAGTCATAGGAGACAATCAGTACAAAGTTATGGAGTTGGGAGATAAAGTGTTATGTTCAAGGCACATTAAGTAAACCAATGTACCTAGAATTAGAGAATTTATGGAATGGAGAGTAAGGTCTAAGAAAACTGGAAAGGTACAAAGTGACCAACTTGTGAAAGGCTTTGAATGCCTAACAGAGGACTTCCCATTTGATTCTGGAGTTAACAGGAAGCCACTGAAGTTTATTGAGTAATGGGAGTTGATATGGTTAGATCTGGATTTTGGGAAAATCACCTGGGTAGCTGAGGGGACTGGAATTAGGAGGAGATTTGAGGCAGGAAAACTAATTAGAGAACTTTCTGCCCTGTCTCTTCATTTGTAAAATGGGGATAAAAATACTTCACTAGTACAAATGAGATAATATATATGGAAGTGATTTATGAAATATGAAATGTACTTCAATTCCTCAATCCAAAGAAGTAAACAATGTGGTAATTTTATACGTCAATAGAAAGGGTAGACAGTTGGTCATAAGGTACTTTTTGTACCTTTTATATCACAATGCACAGGTAATTGGTTGTTCTTTCTTTTATATTATATATATATATGTATATATATATATACACACACACACACAGAGAAACATACACACATGTAGGTACACATATATATGTATATTTATAAATGCTAGTTCAAATGCATCCCTAAACCAAAAATAATTCATCCATTCAACCCTTTCTTTTAATCATAATGAATTTTTTGTCCCTACAGAAATCTATATAACAAATAATCACTGTGGTGATGTCTAAATATAACTAATTTAAAATACAGAGGTTTCAAATTATTGGAAATGCTTAGGGAAATCGTGATTTGATTCTATTATCTGGTTGATTAAATTAAAAGGCAACCTTCTAGAGGAGTCAAATTTTCCCAAATCATCATTTATGCTAAAGTGGCTATTGTCTATAAACATAGCTTTTTATAACTTACAGGGGAGTTATAAATCATAAGAACCAGAAACATTTAAGTCAGTGGGCCTATCCATAACCAGTTGTACATTATTAAATATGTGTTTAGTTTATATTAAGATCATGAATTTTAGTTTAGGTAATCAGATTTGTTATTGCCATTAAAGACATAGACATTATGATTTAATACTTATATATCATGTTATGATAAATATGACACCTTTTTATTAAAACAATTTTATGCCACTTCTTTATTTTGATGTAACATTTATTTATAACACATTAATTGTGCTTAACAGCAGGTACAATATTCCACACAGATAGGCACACCTATACAACATAAGCATTTCTTAATATTTTCTCTAGTCATTATAGGCAAACGTCATTCAATTTATTTTATTCACCTCAAAATTTACATTACTGTGGTTACACCTATTTTTCCTGGTTGTACATTCCTCACTCTATATCAGTTCATACAAGCCTTCCCATGTTTTCTGAATTCCACATATTCGTGGTTTTTACAGAGCATTAATTTATATCATACAGCATCCCTTACACTATACAATTACATTATTGAACAAAAATCTGTTTGGCAATTCCCAAGTCTTTGGGCACCCACTTTGTGTCCATTTATTTGTAATCACCAAAAGATCTGCTATGTATAGTATGTATGAGATTCTGTCTTTCATTTTTTGGGTTACATGCCTCATAGTTGGATCTGAGTCAAATTAAAATATAACCCAAGAAACTGTGGGCATTTTAGTTACTTTTTTTTAAAAGCATATACCAAATTGTTTTGCAGAATGGTTGAACTGATACATAGCTCCCCCAAAACCTTATTAATGTGCCTGTCTTTCCACAATTCCTCCAACATTGAATATTCCTATTTCTGGTGATCTTTTCCAGTTGGCTGGTTGTGAGGTAAAAACTCAGAGTGTGTTTTGATTTACATTTCTACCATTAGTAATTTGGAGTAATCTTTCATATGATTGCTAATTGTTCACACTTTCTTTATTTTGAGATCATTTTTTCTTTTTCTTTTTCTTTTTTTTTTTTTACCATTCATCTATTTGGAAATTACACTTAGCTTATAGCTTTATACATTTATGTTAATTCACTAGATCTATCACTAGATTTATCAGTGATATTTTTAGCAAAGAAATTTCCCTAATTGACAGTTACTATTCTTATCCTAGCTAAATTAATTT
Organism: Vombatus ursinus; assembly: GCF_900497805.2. Classification (NCBI taxonomy): domain Eukaryota; kingdom Metazoa; phylum Chordata; class Mammalia; order Diprotodontia; family Vombatidae; genus Vombatus; species Vombatus ursinus. Next base: position 41,047,782 of record NW_020954608.1, read on the forward strand.
TGTTTAGGCCAAAGCTTTTCATTTTCATGTAATTGAAATTATCTCTCTTAACTTTTTCAATATCCCTGTCCATGGTTTGATTAAGAATCTTCCCTTGGATATAACTGTGAAAGGTATTTCATTCCATTTTCATCCATTTCTTTTTCTGATGGGATCCTTTATATTTTACATCTATTTAGAACTTATTGTGATTTTATATATATAATGTTGAGGCTATTTTAAAACAATATTAAGCCAAACTTCTTTTAAGTTTTCCCAGTACTTCAGGGAATTCTTCCCTAAACAGTTTATGTCCTTAGGTATATAAAACTCTTGGCTACCAAGTTTGATTGTTTCAAAGTGTTGCTTATGCAGTCTCATCCACCAGTCAATTTTTCAAATTTTTAACCTGTACCAAATAGTTTTTTTTAATGATGACTACTTTGTACTGCAAAGTATAAAGTACTACAAAGTATAAAGTATAAAGTCTACCTCTTTTTCTTGTTCTTTCATTATTTCCCTTGAGATTATGGACTTTTTATTCCTTCAGTTTAATGTTCTTTTTATCTTGTCTAGTTCTATAAAGTAACCATTTGGTAATTTTGATGTTAGAGTTAGTATCAACACTTTTAGTTAATTGATGTGGTCCAACCATGAGCAGGAACTACTCCTCTGATTGCTTAATTATTTATTTAAAGAGTATTTGTAATTGCTATTATATAGAGAGGGTGCCTTAGTAGATTTACCCAGGCATTCTATTCCTTTTGTTATTTTAAATGTGCATTCTCTTTTGATTTTTTTCCCTTAACATTTTGTTGTTGCTATGTAGAAATGTCAATATGTTCTAACATGTTTGTTGATGGATTGATTTGCTTTTTAAAGTGTTATTTTATTTCATTTTTTTAACCATTCTGGACTTTCTTGCTATTGTTGCATGATCTCTGAGGAGTACACAGATTTCTCATTTCCAGTGAGCATTTCTTCATCTTCATTCATGGTATAATATTTACTCAATATGCTATGATTTTTCTTTAAAATCTTACTCATTTTTCTTTAATTTTATGAGTTTCACTATTGGTGTGTGTACTTGGGAGCTAGACTTATACCTGGCTCCTTTTTCTTGTACTTTTTTTCTTCAATCTTTTTCTTGTATTAACAGTATCTTTCTCCTGCCTTTTCTCCTAAATTTCATCCACACACCTTTCAGTGCCACACAGACCTTGAGATTTTGTGCCCTCAGCTTCTTCATATCACTGGGCAAAAAGGACAAACTGACTTCCTATCAACAATAAACTTTGTGCAAAAGACTAAGCATTGGTGTGTTTATGGTCACTTTTGCTTTGGTATCTTCCTTTTTCTTCAGATGCTTTTTACAAATGATTCCTTGACTTCATAATTGTCTTGACTCTAGTACAGCTATCCTTTGTTTGCATTTGTTCTGATTCAGATGCTTTATATCTCATTATTCTTTTCAGAAATATTTCTACCTCTTTTATAAGAATACCTAGGATTTCAGTAAGAGTTCAAGTGTGATAACTCCATGGTCCATGATGGTTTAAAAAAAAAGGTTGTGAGAGAGGATTCTGGGAAGATGGTGGAGTAGGTCAGAAAATTCCAAGCTCTCAAGATTTCCCCCACAAAATAGATAAAATAGCACCTTAGGGTGAACAAAGTCCAGGTAAAAATAGATAAGAATAGGGTCAAAACAAAGGTCTTCCTGGGACATTTTGAGAAGATCAGAAGAAAAATCCCAGAATAAGGTTCGGTCCCTGTGAAGGGTAAATACCTCCAGGCTAAGGTCAGTGTTAACAACGAGTAGCAAGCCCAAGGGTTAGTTGGTTTGGGAAGCTGCCTCAGTCCCAGCCACAGGAACTTTTACCCCTGGAATAGTGAGAGGAGTTGGGCTTCTGAGCCAGGGAAGATCGAGGGAATCTTTGATGACAAGGAACACCAGACCCAGCTGTGCTGTGGAGAACAGTGGAGTCAAGAAGGAACCAGCATACACCCGGTGAACACAGAAACAGTAGGGCACAATGTCCCTGGCTGTGGGCACTTACAGGAGGCTGAAAGTTTGGCTTTGGTTCCAGGCTAGAGGGTAGAACTGAAGATCTAGGGCAAGAGGCACCATCCCCGTACCCCTAGAGATACAGGTGATTACAAAAACTAAGCTATTACTACAAAAAAAAAATGCATAGGCAAAGGAAAAAGAATCCAACCATAGAAAGTTATTATGGAAATAGAGAAGACCAGGATTCCTCTTCAGAGGAGGATATTGAAGCAAACAAACCCTCTTCTACCCCAAAGAATAACATCGAATGGTCACCTGCCCAAAAAGAATTTGTAAAAGAACTTAAAAAAGACTTTAAAAATCAAATGAGAGAGATGGAAAAAAAACTGAAAATAAATAAGGATAATTCAAGAAAAACAAAAAGAAATTATGAAAAGAAAGTCAACCACTTAGAAAAGGAGATCTAGAATCTTAAGGAAGAAAATGCGACCTTTAAAACTAGAATTGGGCAAGTTGAAGACAGTGAAGTTGTAAGAGATCAAGAAATAATAAAACAAACATAAAGAATGAAAAAATAGAAGAGAAAGTGAAACATCTTATAAGAAAAACAACTGATCTGGAGAACAGATCAAGAAGAGAAAACATAAGAATAATCAGACTACCTGAAAGCTATGATCAAAAAAAGAATCTTGATACAGTAATACAAGAAATAATTTTAAAAAATTGTCCTGAAGCATTGTGGGGGGGAGGGGAATAGAAATAGGAAAAAAATCCATTGATCACCACTTAAAAGAGATTCTATGAGGAAAACTCATTGGAATCTTACAGTCAAATTCTGAAACCCCAAGCTCAAGGATAAAATAATAAAAGCAACAAGAAAAAAAGAATTTAAATATGATGGCACCACAATTAGAATCATACAAGACCTAGCAGTGGAGACACTAAAGGATTGCAGGTCTTGGAACACTATATATCAAAGAGCAAAAGAAGTGGGACTCTGGCTGAAAATATCATATCTAACAAAGTTAAGCATAATCCTGAATGGAAAAAAATGAACATTTGATCAACTGTCAGACTTTCAAGAGTTTGTTAAAAAACAAAACAAAACAAAACAAAAATCCTGAACTTAGTAGAAGATTTGACATACAAGAGCCAAGATAAACATATGGTACGTACTAAAGACTGATTAAAAGGAATTCAATAAGGACAGACCATTTACTTTTTATATATGTAAAATGTATGTCTAAGACTGTCATCAGTAATTGGGCAGTTTGTAAGAAAGATTGGGGTACACCTGAGTATGATATGATTTTAGAAAGTAAAACCATTTAGGAACAGATAAAAAGACTAATTATTTTATGCAAATGAGGTACAAGGGGAAGAATTGATACAGAGGAATTAGATGGCGGAGGAAGACTAGTAGTTCTGGTAAACTACTTTCATCAGGAATGGGTTTAAGGGGAAACAATACATGTATATCTAGAAGAGTATAAAAGTCTTCTAAATTTAGAAGAAATAAAATGGTAAGCAGATAGGGAAGGGGGAAAGGACAAGGGAGGAATCTCTAGAGGAGAGGGTGAGTGAGTAGGTTAAAGGGGTGGTATAGAAGGGTGTTTAGATTTATGGAAATCAGATAGGGGAGGGATCTCTGGAGGGGGGTAGGCTAAGTAATAGGAGGGCAAGGGAGTGAGTAAAAGTAAAATAGAGCAGTCAGGAGGGATAGGAAACAAGAGATATGCACAAACATAAAAGCATAGATCAGAAGTAGAATATGTAGGGGAAGTATATGTATATATAGGTATGTATATATGTGTATATATGTATATGTGTATGTATATATTTACATCTATATAGAAATCTATCCATACTTAATTGTAGCCTTCTGGAGGGATTGGGGAGGAAGGGCAAAAAAACTCTAACAAAGTGTGCATGGTAGAGAACAAAAGAAAACTTGCAAGGAAGCAAAGAAAAGATGGACAGCTCTCAACACAACATGTAATATTTATCATACAGGCTTTCTTGAAATGAAAATTTATTTTTGCATATTTTGAATCCTCTCTTATGTTCTGCTATGCACATGACATGTTTTTTCTTTCCTTTTCTTACTTTGTATTTAAGTTCCAATATTTAAGTCCATGATATTTTTTTTCTTTTCTCTATTCTTTATTTGTGTTCTGGTATTTGAGCCCAATATAAAATTAAAAATAGAAAAAGAAACAAAAAGTTTGTTATAAATATACTCACAGATCTTTTTGATCTTTTGCCTGTTTATTCACCTCCTACTTTCATCCTTATATGCCCTCAGGTTGACTTCATTTCATTGGTTAATCATTAAGCTCTTTTTTTAAAAAAAAAATTTTATCTTTAATTGCTTTTCTCTGTTTTGTTAGACAAACCAGCTTATAGCCTTTCACCATTTTTTTCCCTTTAAGATAATTCTCAGCCATTTCCAAATCACGCTGCCTGAACTCCTGCCATCTTTGTTGTACTTCTCAGCCTTCTCCCACCAAATGATAGAGCTCTGACCCTGGGACACCGAGCTCTGATAGGTGAACTTTAGCCATATCCTACTCCAAATGTGGCTTCCATTTCACTTTCTGGCCATTTTAAAACTGTATCATTATATATATATCCTTATCCTTCCCATCATACTTTTCTAGTTTACTATGATATTTTGCCTTCTTACATTCAAATGTAAACTATTTGAGGACAGAGAGTGTTTTCCTAGCTTGTATATGTATCCCCAGCATTTAGCATGCTGCATAGGAAATGGAGAGGATTTCCTTAATAATTTTTATTCATTTATTAATTCCTTTCAAATGAGTTTATATTCTAAGTTATTGAGGCCCTTTACTGCCATATTTCTCTGCTTAGAAAATAAGAAATCTTTGTTGATTAAGATACTTTTTAGACTCTTTTGGTATTTTCATTATGACAATTAATTTATGTCCTTTAACTTCTTATGAAATTATTGCCATCAGTGTTAATATCCTTTTCTCATCCACATCTCATTTTCCTGCACCATTAACTTCTTTAAATGGGTCAGGTAGCAGATGTTTTAGTTAAGTACTATGCATTTTGAAAATTTTATTCTTTTTTCTAGCTTTGTACTGTTTTTAATATTTAAACTAAAAAACAATTGCTTTTACTGTATATGGTCATATGGTTTAGGAATTATTCCAAAATTAGTAGCAAGCCATTTCCTATCTATTAAAAATAATAGTTTTATTTTGTGATATTATTTAGTGCTATCAACATCCAGTACCTTTGGAGTTTTTTTCCAAAGACAGTATTCATAATGTATAACTATGAGACTTCTTTGTAGTTTGCAAATCTTTGAACTCTCTCATTTTCCAACACACTTTTCTTCATTATTGCCTGTTCTATACTTTTCACTGAAGTCACTAAGTCTTGAAATATGTATTGATTTCATATGTAATCTTATAGCATTCTTCATAGATTTTCTTTACTTCTTCATTCTCTGCAACAGATGTTGGTATATAAGCTGTAATTATGTTCATGGTGGTCTTTTTGCATTTACCTTAACACTTATTTCTGCTTTATTTTTGTCTTGGCATTCCACAAATAGAAAACTTTGGACAGAACACCATTATTCTGTGGATTAAACTGATTTCATTAACCAATTTGTTGTATTATAAGTAATAAAACATGTCACCAAGAGTTTGTAATTTATGAAGATCTAAAATGTTAGAATGGATTAATGAAGTTTTAATGGAATGCTGTAATGGTGTATCAGAGTAAGTAAAATTATATGTGTATGAGAACCCAGACACAAATAAACATACTCAAACCTATAGCACTGAAGTCTATAGTCTTTGAGGATAATGAGTAAAGTAACTGTGGCTGTGCCCTAAAGGAAGAAACAAAATGAGTATAATGTACTACTAGTAGTCTAATGATAATGATATGAGACCGTCATACTATTAGATTTACACTAACTCAAGAAAAAAAAGAAAAGAACTTGTATTCTCTTGTTAAATAAAACAGAAAGTTGTCAAGCTTGATGGAGTTACTTTGTTTTTGCAATTAGTGATGGTCGTGGTAGTGATGTTTATCTATTCTTATGCTAGACAAGGGAGAACACCATGATATTGTACTTAGAAAAACTTTCAACAACAAAAAGAATTAAGAAAAAAAAATGCTCTCTAATGAATCTGTCCAGAATCTCAACAAAACACATCTTTTCAGTTGATTAAGAGAGGAAAACTAATAAACTCAATATTTTGTTTACATTATATGACCATAAATAACCAATTGATTTGCTGAATCTTTCACCTTTCATTCAATTGTCTTTGGTGTTGTCATGTAGATGCATACCATCACTTAAATGTATTTTTTTAAAAAGAGAAAAAGAATAGAATCATCAATAATATTCCAATGACAGCTTCCATTTTAGGGGAAATGCTAGAATCAATCATTAAAAAGATAGTTAGGAGGTAGGTAGGGGTGCAGTGGATAGAGCACCAGCCCTGGAGTCAGGAGGACCTGAGTTCAAATGCAGTCTCAGACACATAACACTTAGTAGGTGTGTGATTCGGAGCAAGTCACTTAACGGCAATTGCCTCAAAAACAAAACAAAAAAAAGATAGCATGTAGAAAGAGACTTGTTGATTAAAAAGCTAGCATGATTCCATCAAGGGCAGATAATGGCACAATAACCTGATTTTCTCTCTTTTTAAAAAATTTTATTTAGTATTTTATTTTTCCCCAGTTACATGTAAAAACAATTTTTAATCCTGATTTTTAAAATTTTGAGTTTCAAATTCTCTCCCTTCCTCTCTCCCCACCCACTGTTATTGAGAAGGCAAGCAATTCAATATGTTATACATGTGTAGTCATGCAAAACACTGCCATAATAGTCATGTTGTGAAAGACTAACTATATTGCCTTCCATCCTATCCTGTCCCCCATTTATTTTATTCTCTCTCTCCTTTCAACCTGTCTCTCCTCAAAAGTGCTTTGCTTCTAAATACCCCATTCCCCAATCTACCTCCCCTTCTACCGCTCTCCATTCTCTTATGCCCTCCCCCCACACTTTCCTATAGGGTAAGACAGATTTCTATACCTAATTGAGTGTGGATGTTATTCCCTCTTTGAACCAATTCTGGTGAGAGTAAGGTTCATTCACTCCCTTTCACTTCCCCCCTCTTTCCCTACACTGTAAGTTTTTCTTGCCTCTTTTATGTGAGATAATTTACCCCATTCTACTTCTCCCTTTCTCTTTCTCCAAGTACTTTCTCTCACGCCTTAATTTTATTTTTTACATATCAAATCTTCATATTTAACTCATACCTGTACTCTCTGTTTATATATACTTCTAACTACCCTAATAATGAGAAAGGTCTTATGAGTTAAAAAAAAATATCACCTTTCTATGTGGGAATGTAAACAGTATAACTTTAATAAGTCCCTTATGATTTCTCTTTCTTGTTTACCTTTTCATGCTTCTCTTGAGTCTTGTATTTGAAAGTCAATTTTTCTATTTAGCTCTGGTCTTTTCTCAAGAATGCATGAAATTCCTGTATCTCATTGACTTTCCATTTTCCCCCCCATGGATTATATTCAGCTTTGATGGGTAGGTGATTCTTGGTTATAATCCTAGCTCCTTTGCCCTTTGGAATATCATATCACAAGCCCTCTGATCCTTTAATGTAGAAGCTGCTAAATCTTGTGTTATCCTGATTGTAGCTCCATGATACTTGAATTGTTTTATTTTGGTTTTTTTTTTTTTTGACTAGTTGAAATATTTTCTCCTTGACGTGGGAACTCTGGGATTTGGCTATAATATTTTCATTTTGGGATCTCTTTCAGGCGGTGATTAGTGAATTCTTTCAATTTCTATTTTACCCTCTGGTTCTAGAATATCAGGGCAGTTTTCTATGTTAATTTCTTAAAAGATGATGTCTAGGCTCTTTTTTTTATCATGGCTTTCAAGTAGTCCAATAATTTTTAAATTATCCCTCCTGGATCTATTTTCCAATGAGATATTTCATATTATCTTCTATTTTTTCATTATTTTGGTTTTGCTTTTATAATTTCTTGATTTCTCATAAAGCCATTAGCTTCCATTTGTTCCATTCTAATTTTTAAGGAATTTTTTTCTTCAATGAGCTTTTGGACTTCCTTTTTCATTTGGCCAGTTCTGCCTTTTAAGGCATTTTTCTCCTCGTTAGCTTTTTGTACCCCTTTTGCCATTTGGTCTAGTCTATTTTTAAGGTGTTATTTTCTTCCATATTTTTGGGTCTCCTTTACCAAGCTGTTAACTTATTTTTCATGTTTTTCTTGCATCATGATCATTTCTCTTAATTTTTCCTCTACTTCTATTACTTGATTTTCAAAATCCTTTTTGAGCTCTTCCATGCCCTGAGACCAATTCACATTTTTTCTTGGAGGCTTTAGATGTAGGAGCTTTGACTTTATTGTCTTCTTCTGAGTGTATATTTTGATCTTCCTTGTCACCAAAGTAAGTTTCTATAGTCAGAGTTTTTTTCCATTGTTTGCTCATTTTCCTAACCTATTCACTTGACTTTTTAACTGTTTGTTAAGGTAGGACTCTGCTTTTGGTGTGGAGGGCAAACTGTCCCAAGCTTCAGGGGTTTTATGCAGCAGTCTTCAGAGATACTTCTAGGGACCTGTAAGTTTTCAGTTCTTCCAAGGTGGTATTATCTAAGTAGAGACATTTACTTCTCTCTTGGCCCGTGCTCTGGTCTTTGAGTGACCACAAGCACTCTTTTCTGCCCTGGAACTTTAAGGAGGTTCCCTCCTCCACTGTGGCTGCAAACTCTGCTATGCTAGGGCTCCTGCTGGCCCTAGGGCTTCCACCCAGGACTGTGACCCAGATCCAAGTATGGGCAAAGCAACAGAGTTGTGCCTCAGTGCTAGTAAATAGACCCCTGTAATCTTCTTCTGACCAGTTTTTCAATCCCCTTACCATCTGTGGGCTGAGTTCCAGAGGCAGTCACTGCCACTGCCACTGTCATTGTTGCTGCTGATTCAGTCATTCCTAAGGCCTGCTTCTGGTTTGCTGGGGCAAGGGCTATGCTTGCTCAGGCAATACTGGACTGCTCTTCTCTCAGCCTGGTGCAACAGGCCTTTCTTGTAGACCTTCCAGGTTGTTTTGGCCTGGAAATTTGTTTACTTCTGTCATTTTGTGAGTTCTGCTGCTCTAGAATTTGTTTATATTCATTTTTACAGGTATTTGGAGGGGTTTGTGGAGGGGAGCTCAGGTGAGTCCCTGCCTTTACTCCACCATCTTGGCTCTGCCCTATTCTCTCTTTTTTTTATAGGGTTGCTATTGAGGAATGGTAGATATTGTATAGTTTACTTAGATTTCAGCAAAATAACTGATAAAGTCTGTTGCCACTGATTTGGTGGAAAAGATGAAAAGATATTATAAGATCATAGTACAAGTGTATGGATTTGAAACTGTTTGAGTAGTGTTAATGATTCAATATTAGCTTGGCAAGAGGTTTCCGGTGGAGTGCCACCAAGAATTTGTGTTTGTCCTTTTGCTGATTAAAATTTTAAAAAAACAATAACCTGAATAATGGCATGGATTGCCTTATTAAATCTTCAGTTGTCAAATGACAGAGTCAGGCTCCAAAAATTCTTGGAAGACTATATCACTGAGCAAAGTCTCATATGTTGAAATAAAATTAAAATAAATTTAAATTGTTACATACAAGTTAAAAAACAACTTTTAAATAGTGAAGACATGAATAGATACTATTTTGTCTAAAAATTCTGAAGGTTTTAGTGCATCATTTTAATATGAGTCAGCAGTGTGGTGTGGCTACCAAAAAGCTATTGAAATGTGGGGGTGTCCTGAGTCAACTTTCAGGAATTAGTTAATGATAAGCCTGCTGTACGCATTAATATCTAGTCAGACCATTTCTGGGGGTGGGTACCACAGTTTAGGAAAGACATTGATAAGCTGAAGAGCATCCATAGTAAGTCAACCAGCATTGATTGAAGGAACTTGAATGTTCAGCCTGGAAAAGGAGAACCTGAGGAGAAAGGATGTGGTTGTCTTCAGTTGTTTGAAGGTTGTCAGGTACAAGAGGAATCACACTTGTCCCACTTAGCCCTAGAGGGCAAAAACCAGGAACACTTGTTACAGCTGCAAAAAAGCAAAATTAGGCTTGATGTTAGGAAAATGTTAGTAATGATAAGAGTTATCCATAACTTTATCCATACTCTCTTCTTAACTTCTGACAATTCAGATTCTGACCTGATCATTCCACCAAAACTACTCTCTCCAGAGTTACTAGTGATCTCTTAGTTGACAAATCCAATGACATTTCCTCAATCCTCATTCTCCTTGACCTCTCTGAATCCTGATGATCTTCTTAGTACTTTGTTCTCTTTAGGTTTTAGAGGCACTACTCTCTCCTGGTTTTCCTATCTTATTTAGCTACTCCTCTGTGTCCTTTATGGAATCCTCTTCCAGGTTATGCCCTCTTACCTAAGCTGGTGTCCCTCGGGATCTGTCCTGGGCTCTCTTCTCTATTCCTTCTATACTATTTCATTGGTGATCTCAACAGTTCCTATGGATTTAATTACCTTCTCTATGCTGATGATTCTCAAATCTACCTGTCTCGTCTCAAAGTTTTTGCTGATCTCCAGTCTCAAATCTCCAACTGCCTTTCAAACATCTAGAATTATATGTCCAGTCGATGTCTTTAACTCAATATGTCCAAAATGGAACCCATTATCTTTTGTCCTAAAGCCTCCCCCTCTCCTACTTTCCTTATTACTGTAGAAGGCAACAACATCCTAGTCATCCTGAATCTTTTTTACTCTCTCTCTCATCTCCTCTCTGGCCATCTAAGTTGTTGCCAAGGCCTATTTCACCTTTTCAACATCTCTTAAACATTTTTCTCCCTTTTCTCCTCTGACACTGCCAACACTTTAGTACAGGCCCTCATCATCACATGCCAATATTATTCTAATAACCTGCTGATGGGTGTGTCTATTTCAAGTCTCTCCCCACTGCAATCCATCCTCTATTCAACCACTAAAATGATTTTCCTAAAGTGCAGGTTTGATCATGTCACCTCTGTACTCAATAAACTCCAGTGGCTTCCTATTGCCTCTATGAGCAAATACAAAATGTTCTGTTTGGCATTCAAAACCCTTCATAACCCAGTCCTCGCCTGCCTTTACTGTCATCTTACACCTTACCCCCTAAAACATACCCTTTGATACAGTGACACTGACTTCCCTGCTGTCCCATGAACAAGATACTCCATCTCTTGACAATGAGAATTTTCACTTGCTGTCCCCCATGCCTGGAATGCTCTCCCTTCTCTGCTCTGACTACTGACCTCCCTGGCTTCCTTTAAGTCTCAGCTAAAATCCCATCTTCAATAGGAAGCCTTCCCAAACCCCTCTTAATTCCAGTGCCTTCCTTCTAATAATTATGTCCTTATTTATTCTGTATATATATTACTTTGTTTGTTTGTTGTCTGCTCCATTAGATTGTGAGCTCCTTGAAGGAAAGGACTGTCTTTCACCTTTTTTCTATCCTCAAGGCCTAATTAGTATACTGACTGAGACAGAATAGGCATTTAATAAATGTCTATTGATTGATTACTTGAAATGGAATGTTATACCTCAGAAAATAATGACTTCCTCTTCATTGAAAGTTTCCAGGCAGAGGGTAGATGACCACTTGTCAGTTATGTTGGGGTTAGTATTCCATTTCATATATGAATTGAACTAGATCTATGTAAAGGACATTTCAAACTGTGAGTTTATGATTTCAAATTTTATATCAGAAGGATTGGAACAATAAGGGAACAATATTGGCAAAACTTAGTACATTAATAAAATAATTACTAAAGCAGAATGGATAGGCTTTTGCAGTTATACTGGAAAAATCCTACACAACTAGCATCAGTAACTATATTCTTTTGAAAATGATGGGTAACTAGAAATGCAGGCAAAAAATGTCAATTATAATTATGTTTTTTTGTTAGATTTCTCAGTTTATTAACAAGGAGAAGTACTTAGCTTGAGAGTTTTTCAATTCTTTCACTGAACAGAAAGGTTTCTCTCTAAATGGTTTAAAAAAAGACATTCAGAAATCTGAAAGCATTCCATGTTTACTTACCCTGCTACAATAAATCTGTTAAAAGAAGATAGGTATTCTTTGTTAACTTATGTCTCTTCAATGTACAAAAAACTCTGAACTTAATAAATAGATCTTATCTAATTAAAATGAAACTTCCATGTGAGAATAAAATTTAGTTGTCATTGTATAAACACACTAAATTTGGGAAAAAGTACTTAAAATTCAATTCAATGCAAAAGGCATTAATTAAACACTTATTATGTATCTACGTAACATCTCTACTAGGGAACTGGGATTACAATGGCAAAATATGAAATATTCTTTGCCCTCAAAAGGCTTAAATTCTGTAAGCGTTAACATGGGTATGTTTTTACCAGTTAAAACATACGTTTTAAAATTTGTTTGAAAAATCCACAAGAACCTGTATTTTATTTTTAAGCTCAGTAGTTTCTTAGGCTTTTATCACTTTAATACATTTTGGAACTTTGTTGAGTTTTAGATTATGATGTATCTTCTTTATGGACACTAAGAGATTGTGACTAATATTGACATTAAAGTTCAGTTGCTTTGAAGTCATCTTCAGATTCCTTTGATCAACAACTTTTTTGCGTCTAGTTGCAATGTTAATTGTTATTGAAGTAGGAAGTAGCTAGGTGACATGCTTCTAATGATGGGCAGTCAAGATGAGAGAATCCAAGATTCTCAGTTACCATCTGGCTGTACCACACAATTCAACCCTACAGCTAGGTTCCTAAGATATTTCACTCAGGGAAAGTTGTTTAATTTATCAATATATTTTTTACTGTATATATATATATATATATATATATATATATATAAAACCCCATAAATGCTGGATTGGTGTATATTTGGAATCATAAGAAACATATTATTGCTGCTGGAGCACATTTTTTATCTTTTTAAAATATATTTTAATTTTTTTATTAAATATTTTCTAATTATATGTAAAAAGTTTTTGAGTTCCAAATTCTCTTCCTTGAGTTCCAAATATCTCTCCCCTTCCTTAAGAAGGCAAGCAATTTAATATCAATCATACATATGAAGTTATGAAAAATATACTTCCATATTAGCCATATTGAAAAACCAAATATCAAACAATAAAATTAAGAAAGTTTAAAAAATGTACTTCAATCTGCATTCAGAGTTCATCAGTGTTTTTTTCCTCTGAAGGTGAATAACATATTTCATCATGGGTCCTGTGGAATCAACTTGGTTCATTGTATTGATCAGGGTAGCTAAGACTTTCACAGTTGATCATCCATGCTTACAGTGGGTACAATGTTTTCCTGGTTCTGTTCATTTCACTGTGCATGAATTCATGTTAACTCTTCCAAGGTTTTTCTGAAATCATCCTGCTTGTCATTTCTTATGGCACATTAACATTCTATCACAATCACTGATCGGGGTCTGTGTATTAGTAGTTTTATTCCTGGGGAAAAGGATATACACGATAAGGTCAAAATGGATAAATAATTTAGATATAAAGGGTGATATCCTAAGTAAATTATGGGAGCATGGAAAAGTGTACCTATTAGATCTATGGATAATGGAAGAGGTTATGACTAAAAAAGAAATAGAGATTACAGAAAAAAATAGAAAGTTTTGATTACATGAAATTAAAAAGCTTTTGCACAAACAAAACTAATAAAGCCAAAATTAGAAGGAGAGCAGGAAGCTGGGACAACTATTTTTATAACCAGTTTCTCTGATAAAGGTCTTATTTCTCAAATGTTTGGAGAACTGAGTCAGATTTATTTTAAAAAAAGAGTCATTCCTTGGTTGATAAATCATTAATGGACATGAACAGGTAGTTTTCAATAGAAGAAATAAGTTATCAATAGCCATGTGGAAAAATGGTCTAAATCACTACTGATTAGAGAAATGCAAATTAAAACAACTTTGAGATGCCATCACAATTATCAGATTGGCTACAATGACAGAGAAGGAAAATGACAAATGCTGGTAGGGATGTGAAAAAATTGGGACAGTAATGCGTTGTTAATGGAGTTGTAAACCAGTCTAACCATTCTGGAGAGCAATTTGGAACTATGAGCAAAGGGCTAATAAACTGTGCACACCCTTTGACTCAGCAATTCCACTACTAGATCTGTTTCCCAAAGAGACCAAAGAAAAGGGGGAAGAATCTAAATATTTATAGCAGACCTTTTTATGCTGACAAAGAATTGGAAGTTTAGGGGATGCCCATCAATTGGGGAATGGCTGAAAAAGTTGTGATATATGATTGTGATGAAATGCTATTGTGCTATAAGAAATGATTAGTAGGATCTTAAATTGCTTATCTTCTCAAAAAGGGATTAGGGGTGGGAGGGAAAGAGAGAATTTGAAATTCAAAAGTTTAAAAATGTTAATTTTTTACATGTCATTGGAAAGTATTTTACAAAATAAAAAATGACTAAATGAGAAAATAAAGTTTTCTTTTCATCTCTGCTCTTTTCATCAGGAATTCTTGAAAGTTCTCTATTTCATTAAATGCCCATTTTCCCCCTCAAAGGATTATACTTAGTTTTACTGAATAGGTGATTCTTGATTATAATCTCAGATCCTTTGCCTTCTGGAATATCATAACCCGTATCATATCCCTCTGTTCCTTTAACATGGTAGCTGCTAAATCTTATGTAATCCTCACCATGGTTCCATGGTATTTAAATATTTTCTTCCTAGTTGTTTGATATGTTTTCTCTTTGACTTGGGAGCTTTGGAATTTGGCTATAGTATTTGTGTGAGTTTTCATTTTAGGGTCTCTTTAAGGAGGGAATTGGTGGATTCTTTCAACTTTTATTTTACCTTCTGGTTCTAGAGTATCAGGGGAGTTTTCCTTGGAAATTTCTTGAAACATTATATCTAGGCTCTTTCTTTGATTATGGTTTTCAGAGAGTCCAATAATTCTTTTTTTAATGAAGAAAATATTTTAATCTTGAAGAATGTATGATTTAAATAAAATAAATAATTTCATTTAAAACTTCAATAATAAGATTTCATAAAAATTCTTTTCTTATTTAATTTTTTTTACTATTTCACCAATTTTTATTTTTTTTCTTTTTCATGGTTTTTCCCTTTTGTTCTGATTCTGTTTTCACAACATGACTAATGTGGAAACACATAATATGATTGTACCTGTATAGCCTATACCAGATTGCTTGCCATCTTAGGAGGAGGGAGGGGAGGAAGGAAGAAAGTTTTCAACATTCCCAGTGCCATTTTTTTCAGAACTATTTCCGGGTGTTTGGAAGTTTTTGGTGCTCCCAAGGTGGGGTGATTTGGGAAGAGGTCTGGTCACTGCTCTCCTGTTCTGTACCCTGGTCCTTTCCCAGTAAAGGCCCTTGATCCCTTGGAATTTCAACAGATACTGTTCTTCCATGCCCCTGCTCCCTTAGGATGAGAAGAGATACTGTTCCTCAGGGTACTTGAATGCTTGGGACTGGCAGTAGTACTGTTCTACAGAGTTTCTGATCCCTTGGGACCAGAAAAAATACTATTCTTTGGGGTCAATGATCTCTTGTGACCCAAGTAATATTGCCCCTTAGGCCTGTCCTCCCTCCTACTGAAAGTGCTTCTCTGCACCTTTGAACTATGATCCAGAAGTAGGTATAGGTAATAGAGTTGCCATACAGCATCTGGTCCTGCATCCAGTGCTAGCACAGGGGTAGTCTATAATCTTTTTTTGGCCAATTGCCACTTCCCCTTATCATCTCTGGCTTGAGAGCTTCTAAAGCTGTTACTGCTGCTACCCACTACATGGTCCTGCCACTGGTGTTTCATCCATGCGAACCAAAGGCAAGCCTCCAGTTCTGTCATAGATCTCTCTGACCTCCTAATTGTCTTGGATTAGAAGAATGTTTCACCCTGACGTTTTGTTGTCTCTGTCACTCCAGAATTGTATTTGAGGTGTTATTTTAAAGTTGTTTGAAGGGGAATGTTGGGAGAACTCAGCTGAGTGTTCCACATATTGGTTTTACCCCTTGAACTCATCATTTTCATTTTAATTTCGGTTGCCTACCACAATATCCTTTAGAAAAATCATAGTTTAGTTTAATTTCATTTTAAAGATGGGATGTATGCATTTCTAATAATTTATGTAGTTTATTAACATTTATGTTATACAAAACATTGTTACATTCAACTAAGAAGTAAAATTATTAAAGGATTTTGAGATTGATGAGGCTTCTTTGTAAAACTTGAAATAATGATTTTAAAATTTTCATTTTCTTAAATGATGAATTTTAATTTTAGAATTAATTTCACAACACAATGCTCTCTCTTCCCTTATCTTGTAACAAAGATGAAAAAGGAAAGAGAAAAAAAGTAGTTCAACAAAACCAATTTACAGATAAACTCTATATAACAGTATATGCTATATTCCATAAAAATAGTCTCCTGCCTCTTCAGTGAAAGGAGGGAGATGAATTTTTTCAACTCTTCTCTGGTACTTGGATTTTTTAAAAATTTTACAGTATTCAGGTGGGTTTTTTAAAATGGTTCTTTCCATTTTCTTTATTATGATCATGATATATTTATTTTCCTACTTCTATTTACTTCACTCTGGAACATGTGTCTTTCCATGTTTCTCTGCTATTACCTTTATGTAACACTTTAAGTTTAGCCATTCCCATTTCACATGGGAACCTTCTCTGTTTCCATTTCTTTGCTATCACAGAAGGCATTAAGATGAGTCTTTTGGTATTTATGGAGCTTACCCTTCTGTTTTTGACCCCCTTGAAGTATGAAGTTGGCCATAGTAATTATGGATCAAAGGGGATAGATACTTTATTTAATTTTTAAAATTATGATTTCAAAGTATTTTAGAGAAGGTATGGACCAATGAATATTTCTACCAATATTATATTAATCTACTTTGCCTATATTCCTATAGTCAGTCCACATTGACTTTTTCCATCTTTTGCCCTCTCTACCAACTTCTCAAGTGTGAGGTGAAATCTCAAGGTTGTTTTGATCTGCATTTCTCTTATTATAAGTGATTGAATATTGGTCTTCATAAATTTTGATCACATTCATTTGGAGTTGCCTGCTAGTCTTCTATTTGTATAAATTGCTCATGTATCTTGGCTTTCAATGCCTTATAAGAGACATTTGATGCAAATTTCCCCCCAAATCAATAGTTTCCCTTCTTATTAATGGCTGCACTGATTTTGTTTGTGCACAAGCTTTTCAATGTCAATTAAACTTATTTATGTTGTATTCTGTGTTTTGCCTTGCCTGTTTATGAATTATCTTCATAATCATAATTGTGAAAATTGAAAATTTCCTCTAGTAGTATTGTTTCTTCTGTGATCTTTGATATCAAGGTTGCTTATGTATAGTCAATGTACTACTTTACATTGGAGTGTATTGGTTTAAATTGCAGGTCTAAGCCTATTTTCTGCCAAATTGCTTTACAGATTTCCTAAGAGTTCTTGTAAAATAGTAAGTGCTTCTTCAAGTACTTTATGTTCTTAGCTTCATCAAATACTGATTATTGAGTTTGGCTATTTCTCATTTTTACTTATATAGTCTATTCCAATAACACTTTTTTCTGTTTTAAAAAAAATACCAAATAATGATTACTGATTAATACATCATTTGACATCTGGAAATGTTATTCTCCCTTCATTCATCCTTTGTAAAAAGTTGTTACAGACTGCTGGACTTCTAGACATTTTCTTCCTTCAAACTTATTTTGTTATTTTTAACTAACACTATAAAGTAACCCTTGGGAATTTCATCAGTATAGTATGAAATCTATAAATTAATTTAGTAGTGCCAACATTTTATAATATTTCCATGGCCCAGTTATGAACAATGAACCGCAATTATCTAAGTCATCCATTATTGCTTTAAATTGTTTTTGTGTAATTATGTTTATATTTCTTGAGTGTGTACAATTAAATTTACTACAAGATTGTTTTGTATTTTCTAATTATTTTGAATGGAATTTTTGTTATTTCCTGTTGGCTTTATTATTGCCATATGCAAATGTTATCTTGCTTCATTATAGTCTATTCTTTTGCTAGTTTTACTGAAACTGTTGTCTCAATTTGTTTCTTTGTTGATTTTCTGGTTATTTTATTTTAAAATAGACTTTTATTGATATATTGTGATTTTATATTGCTTAGATTTCCCCTTGTATCCCTGCCTTTTCCTTGCCCAGAAAGCCATACCATTTATCCATGAATTTTCCAAAAATAAAAATAAAAGAAAGAAAAGGAGGAAGAAGAGAAAGGATTAGCAGACCAATGAGTACATGGAAGAGGAGGGGAAGACATTATGTTCAGTGTTTACACCTCAGGACATTTCACCTCTGTAAAGGAGTAGTATGAGGAGTCTTCTCATATTTTTTTCTTTTGGGTCAAGTTTATTTATATTTCCACAACATTTATTTTTGATTCTTGTAAGTTTTTTGTTCTTTCTGTTTACGTTGTTGAAGCCAGTGTGTGTATTGCTTTCCTGAATCAGCTTACTTCATTTTGCATCAGTTCATATAAGTCTTTTGCATTTCTCTATATATAATGTTTCTCTTGTTCGTTATTTCTTATTGAAGGATATTCCATTACGTTCACATATCACAATTTGCTTAATCATTTCTCAAATGATGTTCATCTACTTTGTTTCCAGTAATTTTCTACCACAGAAATGTTGCTATAAATATTTTTGCATGTATGGAATCTATCCTTTTTTTCCTCCAAAGTCTTGGGGTAAAAGCTAGCAGTGAAATCTGTGTTAAAGAATTTGAGCCACTTTATTTGCAAATTCCAAATTGCTTTTCAGAATGATTATACTAATTCAGAGACCCACCAACAGGATTTATTGCACCCTCTATTTGTTTTTGTGAAGCTGATTTTTTAACAACTGTAGACTAAGACATCCTAGGAAGCCATAGGAGTGAGAAGTAACATAGTTTAAAAATTCCCCTCACTATGAAAAATAAATAGCAACCACAAATGCTGCAAAAAAAAAATAGCAAATGAGTGGAAGAAGAACATTGAAAGCACTCACTACAAGATAATTCTTATAGAAAAATAGTTGTTCCCTTATTTCATGCCTGTTTTTCTTTATTTGTAATTTAATATTTTATTTACCCCCAATTAAATGTAAAATAATTTTAACATTCTTTTTTTTTTCAAATTTTGAGTTACAAATTCTCTCTTTCCTTACCTTGCTGCCTCCCCACATTGAGAAGGCAAGCAGTTTGGCATAGGTTATATATACATAGTCACACAAAAGACATTTCCATGTAAGTCATGCTGTGAAAGAAAAAAAAAACAAGAAAAATTTTAAAAAGTAAAGAAAACGTATGCTTCAATCTGCATTCAGACTCTACCAATTCTTTCTCTGGAGACAAACAATACCTTTCATCATCATAAATCCTTCAGAGTTGTCTTGGATCATGGTATAGCTGAGAATAGCTAAGTTATTCACAATTTATGTACAATGTTCTCCTGGTTCTGGTCATTTCACTTTGCATCAGTTTATATAAGTCTTTCCAGTTTTTCTGAGACTCTCCTGCTCATTTTTTAATGGCATAATAGTATTCCATCACAATCATGTGCAATTTATTCAGTCATTCTCCAATTGACCAACTTCTAGTTATTTGCCACCGCAAAAAGAGCTTCTATAAGTATTTTTGTATGTGTAGGTCCTTTTTATTTTTGATTTTGTTCTTTGTTTTCTTGGGATACAGACCTAGTAGTGCCATTGCTTGATCGAAGTATATGCATGGTTTTACAGCCCTTTGAACATAGCTCCAAACTGCTCTCCAGAATGGTTGAATCAGTATACAATTTCATCAACAATGCATTCGTGTTTTAATTTTCTCATATCCCCTTCAACATTTGTCATTTCCCTTTTCTGTCATATTAGCCAATCTGATAGGTATGAGGTGGTAGCTCAGAGTTGTTTTAATTTGCATTTTTCTAGGCAATAATGATTTGGAGCATTTTTTCATATGACTATAGATACCTTTGATTAATTCATCTAAAAACTGCCTGTTCATATTCTTTGACCATTTATCAATTGGGGAATGGCTCTTATTTTTATAAATTTGACTCAGTTCTCTCTATGTTAGAGAAATGAGACCTTTATCAGAGAAACTTGCTTCAATTTTTTTCACATTTACTATTACTAACTGCATTCCTCTCCATCCTATCCCCTCTATTTATTCTATTCTCTTTCTCTTTTCACTCTCTCCCTCCTCAAAAGTGTTTTGCTTCTGACTTTTGCTTCCCCCAGTATACCCTCCCCTCTATCAGCTCCCTGCCACTTATCCCCTCCCCTCCTACTTCCCTGTATGGTAAGATAGATTTCTATACCCCACTAAATGTGTATGTTATTCCCTCTATGAGCCAATTCTGATGAGAGTAAGGTTCACACACCCCTTGTCATCTCCTCTCTCTTCACTTCAACTGTAAAAGCTTTTTCCTGCCTCTTTTATGTGAGATAATTTATGTCATGCTACCCCTCCATTTCCCTTTCTCTCAGTACATTCCTGTCTTGTTCCTTAATTTTATTTTTTTAGGTATCAATCCTTCATATTCAACTCACACCTGTGCCCTCTGTCCATATATACTTCTAACTGCCTTAATAATAAGAAAGTCTTATGAGTTATAAGTATCATCTTCCCATATAGGAATGTAAACAGTTTAACCTTGTTAAGTTCCTTATTATTTCCTTTTACTATTTCCCTTTTTGTGCTTCTCTTGAGTCTGGTATTTAAAAGTCAAATTTTCTATTCAGCTCTAATCTTTTCATCAAGAATGCTTGAAAGTCCTCTATTTCATTGAATATCCATTTTTCTGATTAAAGGTTATACTCAGTTTTGCTGGGTAGATCATTGTTTGTTGTAATCCTAGCTCCTTTGCCCTCTGGAATATCATATTCCAAGCCCTCTGATCCTTTCATATAGAAGCTGCCAAATCTTGTGTTATCCTGACTGTGGTGCCAAGATATTTGAACTGTTTCTTTCTGGCTCCTTGCAGTATTTCCTCCTTGACCTGGGAGTTCTGGGATTTCACTAAATATTCCTGGTAATTTTCATTGTGGAATCTCAGGAGGGTGGTGAGTGGATTATTTCAATTTCTATTTTACCCTCTGGTTTCAGAATATCAAGGAAGTTTTCCTTGGTAATTTCTTTTAAAGATGATGTCTAGGCTCTTTTTTTGATCATGGGAGAGATATGTTCGCTACTCTCCTGTTTCATTCTCTGTTCTGTGAGTGACCACAACTTCTCATTTCTCCATTCCCCTGCAGCCACAATCTCTGGTGTGCTAGTGGGCCTCCTTGCCCTGACACCTAGCACTGCAACCAGATCCAAATATTGGCAGTGCAACAGAGTCCTGCCCCTTGTACCAGCAAAGGGATCCCTATATTCTCCTTCTGACCAGTTGTCTGACACCCTTACCATTTGTGTGCTGAGAGGTCTGGAAAATGCCACTGGTACCACTGATTCTGTCACTCCCAAGGCCTACTGCTGGTTTGCTGGGGTGCTGCCTGCACTGGACTGAGCTCCACTCTCACTGCAACAGATCTTTTCTGCTGACTTTCTAAGCTGTGTTGGGCTGGAAAATTGTTTCATTCCATCCTTTTGTAAGCTCTGCCTTTCTAGAATTTGTTTTGAGTGATTATTTAAAGGTGTTTGGAGAGGTTTTGGGGAGAGCTCAGATGACTCCCTGTCTTTACTCCACCCTCTTGGCTCTTCCTTCAGTCTTTCAAAAGCTCCTTCAACATTAGCTATTCTCATCTTTTTTTCATTTTTGTCAATTTGCTGACTATTAGGTGAACTCTTAGGATGTTTTTGATTTGTATTTCTCTTATTAGTGATATGGAAAATCCTTTCATACATTTTTGTTAATAGTTTGTGATTCTTCTCTCAACACCTATTTGTTTATATCCTTTTACTATTTGTCTATTCAGGAATGGTTTCAGTCTCATATGTTTCTGTAAACTGTTTATATATTTTGGATACCAAATCCTTATCAGAGATATTTGATACAAAGAATTTTTGCCAGTCAGCCAATTACCTTCTTATCTTAGATACAACAATCTTATTTGTGCAAAATCTTTTCAGTTTCAATTAAGCAAAATTATCTATTTTATCCCTTGTAATTGCCTCTATCCATTTAGTTAAGATTTTTTTTTTTTTTACTGACCATGGCTGTGAAAAATCTACATGTCTTCTAATTTTTTATGGTATGGTCTTTAATATTCAGAATACATAGCCATTTTGAATTTATTGTGGAATATGGTGTAAGATGTTGATTTGAGTCTAATTTCTTCCAAACTCTTTTCAGTTTTTTTCTGAGTTCTTATCAAAGAGATATTCTCTGCTGTTTTCTAAGTAAAATATGTGATCTGCAAATTGTGATAAATTTATCTCCTCTTTGCCAGTCTTTATGCTTTTGAATTCTTGACTTGTCTTGCTGAAATTGCTATCATTTCTAGAACTATATCAAATGATAGTGGGAATAAGAGAACAATTGTTTTTCTGTAAGGATTATCTTGTGGTGAGTACTTTCAATGTTCCTCTTTCAGTTATTTCTTGTTTTTTTCTTCTTTTTTTGCAGCATATGGGAGCTTTATTGTTGTTATTTATTTTTTTTTGTAATGAAAGGATATCTTTGTCCTACATTACCTCTCACTTCTATGTTTTCCTGGGATTTCCTGGTTTATACAGTAGTTGTTTTAAAACACAAATGGAGGAGGCAGTGTAAGGCAACATTTTGACTGAAAATGATTTAGGCATTTTACTCAACTAAGGACACACTACGAGTCAACAGTGTGATATAATGACCATTGAGCACTAATGTGACCAAAGCTACATTTGGGAGAGGCACATTGTCCAGAGTTAAGTAGGCATTAGCCTGGTAGAACTCCACCTCAGCCAGATATCTTGTGGAGAATTGCATTCCCTTCCAGGAAGTGCAGTGAGAAGAGGGATCAACCAGGATGGTGAAGGAACTCAAGAGCAGTATGGTACTCTTAGTGCTCTACCACATTATCTGTATGAATTTGGGAAAATCACTTAACCTTTCTGTGGCTTCAGTTTCTTCACCCTTAAAATGAAGAGTTTTGAACTGTATTATTTTTAGGGCCCTTCCAGGTCTAGCTCTATGGTTTTATGATTATTCAACTGAAGAGCAATATAATGTTGTATGAATTTTGAGTAATAAATACTAGGAAATCTTCATTTTTGTGAAGTATTTATTAAATAAAAAGAGCGTGTTGACTTGAGGGGAAAATGTCTAATTTTTTTCTCCAACTTGAGTTAAAGCAAACCAAATAATGAATTTTGGTTCATAGGAGAGATGAAGCATTTTCTTCTGTACTCCTTTGTGACAACTAAAAGTAAAGGTGACCAAAATACTAAAAACAAAGTTTATCTTTGTGGGACTTATAGTGCAAAAGGAAGTAAATATTTGATTAAGACTTTGGATAGAATTGTATAGATGAGACTTTTAGATAAGATTTATGCATATACAAAAGCAAATTTTTGAAAAATTCCCCAGTATTAAATTTAGATGCTTTAACAAATGGATTATTGGTTTAGTTTATATTTCTAAACATGCAGAACTTTGCCAAATGTAGAATGAGCTGTAATGTTGCAGAGAAAAATCATGCATTTTTAAGCTACCTCTCTAAGGGCTTTGTTAGTGTACATCATTGCCTGAGTGTGTGTGTGTGTGTGTGTGTGTGTGTGTGTGTGTGTGTTTGTAGACTTTATCTTAAGGGTAAAACATCTTCTCTTTCAATGTCATGAGATTAAAATATGGCATCGACAAATCATTAGTACCTTTTTACATCTTTTGTTGCCTAAAAAGAGGATAAAAGAATATTTTTATTGATAAACATATTTAAGTTCTTTTATATTCCCTAAACTTTAGGAACATATTTTTACTTTATAGAAAGCTTATGTTTTCCAGAGGTGTTCTATAGGTATTCTAAATCATACCATGGACACCTGTACCCATTTATGGGTATGTTGTCCAACTCAGAAGAATTAGAGAATAAGTTGGACTATTGTGTGAATGTGTGTGTTTCCTTTTAAAAAACCTCATTAATCTCATCATGCAGAATCTAGTGGGAAAGTTGTGTTTCCCTGTTAACACTGTTTAATGTAAATGATTTATGATCACTATATATGTATACACAATAGACATTTTATATATTACATTGTTCTTAGAGTAACATGATATATAAATGTTATTGCTACAAATTCTGTACTTGGTTATACACATATTATATCATGTATCTAGTTGAATTATAGAGGTTTACTGTTCTTTGGCTATTTCTACTCAGCTGGTATCTTAGGTAAGCAGAGTTAAGATATGCACAAAAAGTACTCAAACCATGCACAACTAGAGAACACATTGGAAACTCTCCAAAACTGCTTTTGACAATGTTCCAAGGTTATGACAGCCAAAAAGAGAGATGAAAAAGTCAAGTATTTTCCTCAAATATATATCAGTGATATCTTATTTTTACAATGAAATTGAGTTCTAGGTTAGTGATGGGAAAATGAAATTAGAAGGAAAGATATAATAAATGAAAGTTGATTGAACTTGGTTAGGGCATTTTTTTCTTAGGTAAATTGAGATCTCACTCAGGATACAGACAATAAAGTAATAGTGATTTACCTGTAAGTATACTTAACATTATTAAAAGTGTACTGTGTGGATTTAAAAAAATAAGTGATAGAAGTAAAATTATAGTATGTTTCCTGCATATATTCAGCATAGTTCATGACTAGTTTTGAGACTCAGGAGTTAGGAGTCATTTCATACTTTGTGGTTTCTTCCTATTAATGATTTTTCTGACTAGTAATAGTTGTATTTTCTATTAGTAGTACCTCAGATAGAAAATATGCCTTTCTTCCTAGAAGAAAAGGGGGACACAAAGAACTTTAAAATCTTTCTAAATTTACCTTTTAGACATGAAAATAAAACTTGCTAAATGTAAAATACAACATTGGTCCTAGGTGAGAGGACTGCTGTTGTCATCATTGACTAATGCAATCATATTGGGCTTTTTCTGATGTATACTCATCCAATTCTAAAGCCCTGAAATAAATCTTAATTTAATAATTAGTTGTGGTCTAGCAAGATTCTATTATATTTACACTGTTCATATTCAGATAATAATTTCCTAGTCAGTTACATTGACATAGTTTTTTTCCGTTTACTTCTCACCTCACCCCCCCTAAATTAAGCACTGATTTCTGCACAATCACTTTGATTGGCCTTAGTCAACACAAATCAGCTGTTAAAGAGGCTGATATGACCAGATCAGACATTTTAAAATTCTAGTGGTGTCTATTATGTAAACACAGGCTAAATTTAAGCAGTTCTGAATGTGTAAAGATTGGAGGCCCAAATCTAGTACATTTCTATAGACTTGCAATGGTGTACATTTCCATTTTTTTTTCTTGTACCAAAAAGAAAATAATACTGAAGTTCCAGTGGATTATTTTCATGATTAAAATGAAACCACAAATTTTATTTTAAACTTTTATTCCTCACAAGTTTGTGAAAGTATTTCCTAGTATATGCATGGGGAAAAATCTCTATCTCACCTTCATATCTATATTTGTATTAAGGCAGGCATAACATTACATTCAAAACCAGCGTATTTGCCTAGCTAGCTACTTCCCCACCCACACTTAAGGACCCTACAGGAAATAGGGCAACAAAGAAAAGTAGAAATAAAGCCAATGACAGTTTTCAGGTTGATTAAGAAGCTCACAGTAGAAGTTTACATATTGTAAAATTGTGATCATCTGCATTCCTAGCCATTTCCTGTGGTGACAGAGACAGCTTGTGGGTCTTTTGGGAGTAGATGAAGGTCCTTTCTTGCCATGTTGCTTTGCAATCAGGTAAGAATAGACAGACAAAGAAGAGTATAGTCATAGAACAGAATGCCAGAGAAGAAGTGATCATGGCTATTAGGTCAAAATAGGTGAAATAACAATGAGAAGATTGTGTGGGTGTGTTGGCTTATGCTTTTAAAATAGGTCAGTAGAAAAAGCACTTTAACTTGGAACAGAGAGACAGTCTTGCTCTGATACTTTGCTTTATCTCTCTGAAACTGAGTTTTCATTTTTATAAAATGAGGATAAGAATGTTCATACTACCTACCTGAAAGGGACACTATGAGGTAAGTCTTTTATAAACTGTTATATTATATGTGTCCTCACAAAACCATAGATAGCCTTCAAAATGCAATATATTAACTCAATGTCATAAATATAAATGCAGAGCTTATGAATTAAAATGATAAGAAAATGCCTTAATTTTAACTTTCGAAACAAACAGTGGTATATAAATGATATTGTCCTCTTATGAAAACAATGTAAAGGTGACATTGAAATAAGAAATAAAATTTACTTTTATTCTCCTATTAGTCTTGGTAAATTTGTTCACTTTCTTTTTTGGTTCCTGTTATGACCAAGTTGGAGAGAGCTACCTTGGTTTTAAAGGGCGATTTATGGGCATTCAATAGAATTAAACTAATTGGCTCATATGAAGAATTTAACCTAAGACCCTGGACCTATTAATACCTTGCTAACCAGCTCAGTTAATGGATCATATGCATTTAGTGTGTGAATCTATATTATACTTTATTACTCTCTAGAATAGATTCTACAAAAGAAGTGGTAGCTTCTTTGAATATTTATGGATATTATTTTAAATGGAATTAAATGACAAGTCAATAGACAATACTTATTGTATATAAGTTATAGATGGAAAGGATTAGTGATTAACAATTTACTCTGTGGACTCTATTGCTTCAGTTATAGAGAATCATAATTCTCCCAGTTTCCCATATGTAATTTTTAAAAAGTTTCCTGGTGCCCTGCCCTTTTAATTGTTACTGGCTCAAGGAAAATAATGTGGCCCACTGGTTCATGTTACTACAGCAGGAGCATTAATATCAAGACTCTGTGACTACAGAAATACAAGATGCTTTAGTAAAAAAAAACAACAACAACAATAGCACAAAAAAAACCCTGTATATACTAAACATTTGTTAAAAATGAAATTGTTTTTAAAAGATGAGTTAGCATCAAGTTCTGTCTGCTTTCTGAAGAGGACTTTCCTGGTTCCCAGTTATTAGTGATCATCTAATAATTGTCTATCTATCTATCTTCTTTTTTATTTATCTATGGGCATATTTTATTGCCTAGTAAAATGTGAACTCTTTTAGAGTAGAAATGACCTCACAATTGAATTTGTACTCTCAGACTTTAACACAGGCTTGGCACATAGTAATTGCTTTGCTGAATAATCTTGCATAATTACTTTTCCTATCAACTTGCTTTGCCAACATTCCTCTTATTTCCTAATTATTTTTACCTACCTTCCTAATCCCTTTCTCATTTAAAGTTATCATTCTGACTTAGATGGTTGTTCCCAGATCACACTAACAAGTTTTATGATAGCGATGCAAAAGTCTATGCTCAATTAAAAAAAAATGGTGATGAAGACAATGACATTGACTTTGGGTGATTAGTAACTAATCATATAAATCAAGCTTCAGTGTGCATTTTTTTCCTCTACCTGAAACATAAACTTTTTTTTAATGTATTGTCTTCCTTACTGGAATTTAAGTTCCTTAAAGGCAGGAACTGTTTTGCTCGCTGGTTTTTATATCTCTAGAACACAGCACATTGCTCAGCACATAACAAAAACATAATAAATGCATTCATTCATTCATTCATTCATTTTTTGAGGGAATTATGAAATCTTACATATAGCCAAGCTAATTGCCTCTAGATTTAGCCCATTTAGGGAGGAAGCAGAACAGAAATAATATATTACAGTATTGGAAGGAGAAATTTTGGCTAAAGGCAAATGCATAAAACATCAAAGATCAAATTAAAATGGATGGATTTCACTTATTTTCCTTCTCTCTCCCCTTCTATTTCCCCAATTCTTCCCTATTTTTAACCCACCTTCATTTTTTTAAACTCTTTCCCTATATTTCTTTTTATTCTAAAAATTGTACCACTACAGTTATTTAAAAGTGATTACTCCCTCTAAAATGAGGGAAGCTTGAGGCAAGAGTAGAAATCCTCCCTTTTGAAAACCCATTCCTAAATATCTTCAGTCTCCATAAGCTGGAAACATAGATATGAATAATAATGATTAATATTATTATAGCTAGCATGTGTGGGTTTATGTGTATGTATATACACATACACATTTTTTAAGATTTTCTAAGAGAACTTTTAAAAAACAAAACAAAACATGTTATCTTGTTTGATCCTCATAATAACCTTGGGAGGTTGGTGCTATTATTATAGTCATTTTACAGATGAGGAGACTGAGGTAGACAGAGGTTAGCTGACATGCCCAGTTATGTCACATAGATAGGAAATGACTGATACCAGATTTTAACTCATCTTCCTGACTCTAAGTACAGCACTCTATTCATTGTGGCACCCTAGTTTTGCAACAAAAATGTCTTTTCCC
Organism: Vombatus ursinus; assembly: GCF_900497805.2. Lineage (NCBI taxonomy): Eukaryota > Metazoa > Chordata > Mammalia > Diprotodontia > Vombatidae > Vombatus > Vombatus ursinus. The sequence continues at coordinate 41,076,364 of NW_020954608.1, forward strand.
TGATCCTGGATAAAAAAAATATATATATTCTTTAAATTTTAGACTATTAGGAAATGTAGAAAGCATCAGTGTTTCTCTTGACCTCTTAAAGACAGAAGAATCAATAATCAGATTCTGCCTGTTCCAACTCACACGTAATGAGAATCAGAAGGCCCATGTATTTCAGGCACCTTTTATTAACAGGGAAGTAATTTGGATAGTCCCTTAGAGTTCATTAAGATAGTACTTAACATAAGTTGGTTGAGATCTGTTTCATCAAGATAGATATATTCTTGAATTCTAAATGGAATTTAATTGTGTTTTTCTTTCATTTTAATTGATGACATTAATGATGAATGATTTTATTCAACATATTTTTTGTGGGCGATGGCGAAAGCAAAATTTACTTCCTAAGATAGGACTGCTTGTTCATTTGAGAGTCACAAGAAGTTACAAGCCCCCAAATATAGTCATTTGAAACTTCTTGTTGGTGTTTAGTCATTTCAGTCATGTCTGACTCTTTGTGACCCCAGTTGAGGTTTTCTTGGCAGAGAAACTGGAGTGGTTTGCCATTTCCTCCTCCAGCTCATTTTACAGATGAGAAAAATGAGGCAAATAGGGTTAAGTGACTTAAGTGTCTGAGGCCAGATTTGAACTCAGGAACATGACTCTTCTTAACTCCAGACTGGACCTTCTATCATTTGTGCCACCTCACTTCCTCATTTGAAATTACATGTTGGCAGAAGTTCCAAAAAAATTATAATATCTATATAAGACAAAAGTCTTGATGATTTTATTCATGAGCTTTCCATTGGTCAGGTGATCTGGCAGGAGCAAGGGAAACATGAACAAGAAACTTGACAAATCATGGAGGTGAATTTCAAATGTTTTAAAATGACATATAATTATAAATGTATGTATACGTATACATATATACACATATGTACATTTACACACATATATGTGTATATGTACATATATTCACATATAGAATTGTTGTCCAGGATTATGAAGACTAAAAGGAAAGATTCCATTCCTTCAAGTAGTTTGTATTTTCTGGCATGGAGATTCAGATAAAACTATTTCCCCTATCACAAGATTCTTTTGATTTCTATGAATAAAATGAAGTATTCATTATTATTTGCATAAAAATAGGCAGAGACGTTAAATAATTTTAGGCCTCCATAGTCCTTTGATTATGTGTTCTATACTGTATATTTCTAACTATGAAATTTAATTTACCCAAACCAGATTTTGTGGAGGGTTAATTCACTCCCCTGCATTTAATCTGAAAAATAATTGTATTTTCTTAATTAGATTTAGCCAAACAGAGGAAACAAAGAAATAGTAAGAAATGAGAACCAAAAAATGGAATAGTAGCACTTAACAATACAAGTAATTAATTGATCGTTTGGTTGAAGCTTTACAAGTCCTAAGTAAAATGAAGTGGTTGAAAACATTTGGCCTTTTTGGTATATGACCATGAAGCCTAGCAAATCTTATGTGAATAACATACATTTTCTTTAAAGAGTTATTTAAAAGGAAGCTATGAAAATGAAACCTTGAAAAGAAACTATAACATATGAGAGTGGTTAAAATACAGTCAATTTAAAATAATGGCAAAAACTCTCAAATCCTCTTTGTCCAATATTTATGTTGCAAGGAAGGAAACATTATGCAATTAAGAGAATTCTGAAATTGGAGTCAGAGGACCTGGGTTCAAATCCTACCCCCACCCCTCAACTCTTACTCTCAGCAGTAGCTATATGGCACAGTGAATAGAGTGCCAGGCCTGGTGTCAGAAAGTTCAAATATGGCCTCAAACACTAATTGGGTATGTGAGCTAATCACTTAAACTCTATTTGCCTTAATTTCCTCAAATGTAAAATGGAAATGGCATAGTAGACACTATATAAATGCTTATTCCCTTTCCCTTTTCCCTTCCCCCAGCTCTGTCATTAATCTGTATGTTGAACAAGTCATTTACCTCCTGTGGGCCTAATTTTCCTCATCTATAAAATGAGGAGATTGGACTAAATGATTTCAAATGGCCTCCTGACTCTGTATCTGTGATCTAATGATCCTATGAAAAGCAGTGACTTGAAGAAGAAAGAAAACATGAAGGAACTAGAAAAAATATATCTAGTTATCTTCTTTCTCATTAAAAAAATCTGTACAAAGAAAATTATTACTTCTAAGCATTTGCTTGCAAATTATATATGAATACAAAAATACATTTTTAAGCTATATCCTTGGTTATGTATTCATGATACCATTTTCTTTTCTTAACCTTTGTTTTTTTGAAGATTAATCCATAGCACCCCACACTGGAAGAAATGAGTACTGCAGTGTGTGTGTGTGTGTGTGTGTGTGTGTGTGTGTGTGTGTGTGTGTG
>NW_020954608.1:41078747-41185948 GCF_900497805.2 Vombatus ursinus
TGTGTGTGTGTGTGTGTGTGTGTGTGTGTGTGTGTGTGTGTGTGTGTAAGTCCTGTATTGTTGGCCATTTCCAAGTCATAATGTAAGAAATATTATTATATGATCTACCATTAACCAAACTCCGCAATGTTATTTTTGAAATGTTTTCTTTCTCTCATTGATATCTGACAACTATTTCCTTTTTAACCTACTTCATATTCAAAAAGTAAAAAAAAAAATCATTATTGACTGTCAGAAAAGATGTAAAGTTTAACCAGTGGTTTAGTATTCATTCCCTTTTGTTCATCTCAAACCATTCAAAAACTCCAAGCAAAAATAAAATTTATGCAGTAACTTCGATTCTGACAGGTGAAAAACTAGAACTAGAATTTTTTTTTAAATTCATTTCTTAGCTTTAGAAAATTTAGCATTAAAAACAAGAAGAGGAAGGTGTCATTAAAGAATATGAAGTAGCCCTTGTATCTCCTAATAAGAAACCATAGTGACTGAATAGGAGAGACTTGAGAGTTGTGTTGCTCTGTGAGCGGGGGTGTAATTTAGTGAGCTGACAGGAGGAGTGAAGGATCTCCTCAATATCTGTGTTTGGCAGAAGAGATGAATGCATACATCAGGAAACAATGTTTAAGTGTTTTATTTCCTTATTTCAGCCTGTCAAACTGTCAGTGTAGTTAATGGCCACCAAGAGAGAAAGAGAGAGAGGCAGTAGGGGGAGTGGAGAAAAGCAGAGGTGTTATGGAATCTAAAAGGAAGAAAAGAACCAGGACAGCATTTGCATGTTGCTGTGCCACAATGGTCATTTGGCCACTAAAGTCTTACTACATTCATCTTTTCATTGAGACAAACATATCATCATCATCCTTGTACTTATAAACTGTCAGTTCTCTTTTCTCTCTTCTTTCTTCTCTCACTCTCTCTCCCCCCCCTTCCCCTCTATTCTTGTCTCTTCTTCTCTCTTTTGTTGTCTCTTTCATTTTTGATAGCTATGATTACTTTTATTGAAAATCCATATTAATTATTAACACTTAACTTTAGAGAACTTAATGTTGTTAAATGATTGGTATAATCAGCTTTTGTTCATTATTTTCTTTACATAATAGCTTGCTTGTTAGAGTAAGCCAAACATATCATAAATACCTGTATTAAACTATTTTTGTTTTAAATGTAAAATGATTGTGGATTTTTTTTAATCCATTAGAGCAGTTTAAATTCTGGAAAGGTTAAATTAGACTTAATGTTAACTTTTTGCCATACATCTATTGAAATGTTAATTAATATTTTGAGCTTTTGCCCTTGAAAGTACAAAATTGTTTGAAAATATTAGCAAATTTGTTTTAAAACTTAGAAATAGTTATTTCATAAATACTATAACTTTCTAATTGCATTATTTTTAAATCTTTGCTAATATAGAACTTAAATTTATATTTTCTTATACAGATAAAGAAAAGACATCCACCATTCAAAAATAAACTCAAGGTAATATTGAATTTTTTTCCATAAATAACAAATTATATCTCTTCATAAATGGAAAATATAATTGGGTTTATTGCCGCAGCTGATATTATTCCCATTATAAATTATATAAATTGGTTTGTGTGGTTGAGGAGTGGAGAAAGCACTGACTAATAATTGAGAGACATGAAGGGATGGAGATGTACTTATTACTATTTAATCAGACTCACATGAAATGTCCATGTAAGAACAGAAAATCATAGCAACAAGTGCAAGAAAATGTTGCCCAACATATTAGTGTTATAATGTAAAACTTTCTGTTAAACTAAATTAAATGCCAGTCCAGGGGCACTATTTTAGTTGCTGAAATGAAAAATGACTAAGTCCCTATCTTCAAGGACTTTTTAATCTTAGAAAGGAGGTATAAGATACACACACACACACACAAAGAGTTTATATCCAGTAGAATGAGAGCTCCTTTTTTTTTTTTTTTGGTCTTTTTATCATCAGAACCTCATAATCTCCTTTGTACATAGTAAGTACTTAGTGCATTCTTTTTTGGAATTTAATTGTGATGACTATGAGTCAAGGTAGATCAGAATAGGAGCAAAACTGTTCTAGAAAGTGCTCTAGCAAAATTTGTGAAGAGAAAGATTGCTTGAATATATGTGGATTAGTTTGTAACTAGGAATGACTTCATGTATGAATGTAAGTCAATTCTATTTCCTAAGTCCATAAGATTTTTCTTCCTAATGAAAGAGAACTAATCAACTTCTCATACTCAATTTACTTCCTACACTTAGTGTCAAATGTCTCTTAAAATGAATCATTTTTGTGGTCAATCAGCATCTATGCAAGGAAAGGAAAAACAGGATCCACAAATAAAACGTATTTGTTCAAATGAAATTTATTGAGGGATATTATGTACACTGTATACAGCTGTATAATTTACAGCTGAATAATGATTCAAGAAAGCTGAAGATGGGGGATATTACAAGATTTTCATGGGCGAGGGTAGCAATAAATATGTCTCTGTAGTTTTCCCTCTACAGTAAAGGATCTACCTCTATTGTGTCAATGATATTTCACCAGTTTTCTTTACTCCCTAGGGTTTTTAAGGCATAGAGTAGTGAAGAAGGAAAGATGTTGTCTGTTACTTCCGTCCCTAGAGCTACATCTTGGGATCTTTGGTTGAGGAGGCAGAATAGAAATGGAAGAGGAGAATAGTCTGGTTCACCCCATGGCTAACTTTGGAAATGTGTCTCTGTGTATTTCTCTCTCAGTGTGTTTCTGTGTCTTTTCCTGTCTGTCTCTATATTTGATAAATTGTTTAATGAAAATGAGAATATATATAGAAAATAGGAGGGCAGGGTAGGAATTTTTTTCAAATTTCCACCAGTTGAACAGGAACTATATATTAAATAGAGGGACAGAAATAAGACAGATCACAGACTTAAACCTTTTTGTTTCAAAATGAAGATATGGAATAATTAACATGTGAAAAGTTCTTTAGGGAATAATTGGTTCAGGGGCAAAATAACTAGGAATAAAGCAACTACTTGAGGTCTTTCAAAAACTGGCCAAAGTAAACCTTTATATATGACATTGAAAAGAGGAAAATATTCAATACACATTTAAGTAAAATAAATGTTTATAATGTGGTTACTTATGCTCAAGCTGAAAGTTTGGAATAATCAGATGAAAGATTAAGAAATTAAAGGTTAATTAAGAGCCTATTTTGTTTTTTTTTTAAACATTCTTTCAAATTTTCTGTGCATTTTGGGACTGAAAACTAGAAGATGACATTTGGAGTTTTGGTATTGACATCTTTATTCTGTATGCAAAATATAACCAAAATAAGATAATTATTGTTAAATTGTCTTTTCCAGTGGTGGGAATAACTCATCCTCTCAGTTTGCAGAAAGTTTAGCCAGTCTGAGGGATAAGATGGTATGTTCCATTGTGAAATGCTAAAAAAAATCCAACTGTATTATATGGAGTCAATAAAAGTGATATATAAACAAGGGACTTAATTTGAAAAATGTAATCAAAGCCAAGAACCCATGGAACATTTTAAAATATCAAACACTAAGAACTCTCTGATGAAAAGTAAACAACAAGTATTAGAAATCTATTTAAAAGGAAGTGTGAGAATCATACTGAGATGATTTATTTAACAAGCTAGCCCAATTATGACATGATCTTTTGTGGACAAGATGGAAATATATGGACTGAATGAAACCATATTTAGGCAGATTCCCACAACGTTGAATGAGTAATCCTTAATAACTGATAATAATGTAGAGGGCCAGGTCTTCAACATTTGTATCAATGATTTATTTCAAGCCATAGAAAATGTTTTTTTTTTCAAATTTATATATATAATAAAGCTGAGAGAGATAACTTACATGTTGGATGGCAAATTCAGGATCCCTAAAGTTCTTATCAGACTAGAACAATTGATTGAATCCACCTTGTAGAATGTAAAATCCTTGAGGTCAGTGATGATCTTGGGATTGTGTTTTTATCCTCAGCTCAAATAACATAGTAGACACTTAATAAATATTTGTTGATTGATAGAACAAGAAAAAATTTAATAATGATAAATGTAAAGTACTATGCTTGAATTAAAAATCAATTTCATAAATACAATATGATGGAGATAGTTAGAAAATGACTCCTATCAAAAGATTTGTTATTGTTGTTTTTTCAACCTGGAACTTAGTATGTGCTAACTGTTTGATATCCAAAGCAGTTAGTGGTATTCTAGGGTGTATTCGGAGTCATAGTGTCCAGAACAAAGAAGATGATGGTTCTACTGTACATTGCTCTGATCAGGTCTCACCAAGAGCAGTTTTCAATTCTCAGCCCTATGTTTTAATAAGGATAAAAATGGGGCATAAACAAAAGAGGATGCCAAGGATTAAGGAAAATTGTTTCCAATATGAGAACTGGTTGCAAGAATTGGGGATATTAGCTTAAAGAAAAGAAATTTGGGGCTATAGTAGTTCTGTTCACCAGATTTGAGGAAGAATAAAAAGTGGATAATATTTTAAAAATTTCAACCAGCATGGTGAATGACCTGAAGTTTATGCCATATATGAATTGGTTAAAGAAATTGTCGAGTATTCAACCTGTGTAAGAAAAGACTTAGGGAGTGCATGATAAATATACTCAAATATTTAAAAGACTCTAATGTAAAAGCAGATTAGACTTGTTCTGCCTAGTCTAAAGGACACTTCTAGGAAAAGTAGGTGAAAATTGCAGGAATTTAGGCTGAATATAAGGAAACTTCCTAAAAATTAAGGTTCAAAGGTAGAATATCAAAGGTTGAGTAACAACTTGTCGGTAATGTATTGTGGAATTCTTATTAAGATATAAATTGGTTTAGAGCAAGGGTTCTTACCTTTTTCACTTTTTTTGTATTATGGAGACCTTTGGATGCTCAGTGAAATATACAAACCTCTTTTCAGAATATTTTTTAAATAATTGAATGAAATGCTAAAGTTTAGTTGTAGGTTATTGAAAATTAAACTGTAAACATCAATAAAGTTGCAGGATAAAATTAACCCACATAAATCATCAGTAGTTCTATATATTACCAACAAAGTACAGCAGAATGAGATCAAAAGATAAATTTCATTTAAAATGACTGCAGACAATGTAAAATACCTGGGAGTCTGCCTGCCAAGAGTAACTCAGGGACTATATGAACACAATTGCAAAATACTTTTCACACAAAGTCAGTCTAAGCAAATGGTGAAATATTAATTGCTCATGCATAAGCCAATCCAATATAATAAAAATGACAATTGTACCTAAATTAATTTATTTATTTGGTACCATAACAATCAAATTACCAAAACTTTATTTTGTAGAGCTAGAAAAAATCATAATAAAATTCACCTGGAAGAACAAAATGTCAAGAATCTCAAGGGAATCAGTGAAAAAATGTGAAGGAAGGTGGCTTAGTAGTACCAGATCTCAAACTATATTACAAAGTGGTCATCATCAAAACATTCCAGCACTGGCTAAGAAATAGAGTAGTGGATCAGTAGAATAGATTAGGTACACAGTGCATGATAGTAAATGACCATAGACATCTAGCATTTGATAAACCCAAACATCCAAGCTTTGAGGACAAGAAATCATTACTCGTCAAAATTTCTGGGGAAATTGGAAAGTAGTTTGGCAGAAACTAGGTATAGACCAACATTTCACACTGTCTAATTAGATAAGGTCAAAATGGGTGTGTGATTTACACACAAAAAAGGTAATATCTAAGCAAATTAGGGGAGTGTGGAATATTACTTGTCAGATTTATGAATAAGAGAAGAATTTATGACCAAACAAGAGATAGAGAGCATTATGGGATACAAAATGGATTTTTTTTTGCTTTTTTGGTGATGCAATCAGGATTAAGTGACTTGCCCAGGGTCACACAGCTGGTAAGTGTTATGCGTCTGAGGCCGAATTTGAACTCAGGTCCTCCTGACTCCAAGGCCAGAGCTCTATCCATCATGCCACCTAGTTGCTCCTAAAATGGATAATTTTTATTACATCAAATTAAAAAGGTTTTGCACAATAAAAACAGTGCAGACAAGATGAGGAGGGAAGCAAGAAAACGGGAAAATTTAGAATAAGTTTCTCTGATAAAGGACCCATTTCTGAAATATATAAAGAACTGAGTCAAATTTATAAGAATAATAGTCATTCCCCAATTGATAAATGGTCAAAGAATATGAACAGGAACATTTTAGAAGAAGAAATCAAAGCTTTCTACACTCATAGGAAAAATGGTCTATATCACTACTCATTAGAGAAACGCAAATTAAAACAACTCTGAGGTACTACCTCACACCAACAGTTTGGATAACATGACAGAAAAGGAAAATGACAAATGTTGGAGGGGATGTGGAAAAATAGGGACACCAGCGCACTGATGGTGGAGTTGTGAACTGATACAACCACTCTGGAGAGCAATTTGGAACTATGGCCAAAGGGCTATAAAACTGCATATGCTCTGGGACCTGACAATTCCACCACTAGGTGTGTACACTAAAGAGATTAAAGAAAAAGGAAATGGACTTATATGTACAAAAATATTTGTAGTGGTGGCTAAGAATGGGAAATTATGGGATTGCCCATCTATTGGGGAATCGCTGAACAAGTTGTGGTATATGATTGTGATGGAATACTATTGTCCTATAAGAAATGCTTTCTGAAAAACCTGTTATTCTTTGACATAAAGCATAATTGGCAAAACAAAGTGGACTCCATGAGATGAGATTGCAGCAATTAAAAATTAGCAACTTATTATTTCAAAAACTTTTTTGTGCTTTCACTTTTACCTGATCTGCAGATTGCAACCGCTTGATGCATTAATGAAGTTTACACATTCATGATTTGTCCCTCCTCTAAAAAAAAAAAAAGACTAACTAAATAATAATTACTACCTTGTCTCAGAGCATAAAGGAAGGGAAAAAATAGAACTTTTAGGAAGGAAGTTGCAATGCTTCTACCTATTCAAGGTCATGATTGAAAAGAACCATTTTGAATGAAATTGAGAAGAGAGAGTTTAAAAGGTAGAGTCACTCTTTTCCAAAAAGCTATGGCTCTAACTAAAGCAAGAGATTGCCTACTTAACCAATTTTAATAGCTCTAAGAACATGGGCAAGTATTCAACTCAGTGGTTGATACTAAGGGCTCTGTTTCAACACATAATTGGAAAGGGTTAGCCGAAAAAATGAATTCTTTTCCTTCAGTTTCCATACGACCCAGAAATCTCTGATCTTCCTGGGATTCCAGATGTTCTAGTAAATATTTATAGATTCTACAGTTTTCATCTATACCAGTAGTATAGCTACTGGAAGAAACATCATTAAAGTAATATGTGCATCTTCTTTTGAACAAGTCAAGAAAAATGTAAAGCATAATAAAGCAGAAATAGTTGAAAGAAGAATGGATTTTTTTGTCAGCAAACCTGGATTTGTACGTTGGTTTTGCTATTCATTAACTTTACGAGCTTTGAGTAAGTCATTTCACTTCTCTAGCCCTCAGTTCCCTTATGTGTAAAATGAAGGGTGAAATGACTTCAAAGATCTCTTAGAATTCTTATGGCATGTAAAAATATAAATCTAAATTATAAGAAAGAGAAAACCAATCTCCAAAGTACAGATAAAATAGAAGAGGAAAGTATGGAATGTATGTGAAACGAACAAAAAAAAAGATAAAGTGGAAAAATACTACTAGAAAAACATAAAGAAATCTCGGAAGAATTAAACTTAAAAGGAACTCAAATGGCAAGAGGGTGCCTGCTAACCCTGGTATTCTTTGGTTCTTTAGGGGCACACGTGGTAGGCACGTGCAGGTTACTGCATGCCACCAAAACCTTGAATGTAAGATGTGTCATATCTGACATTAATGAGGACATTAATGAGAAAAAATGAGGTTGGCTGTCCTTGTAGTGAGAGTGAGAAGCAACAGATAAATAGACAGAATCTTATAGTAGTATCCCAAAGATACTGAGAGAATAAGAATAAGGTCTTCGGGGCCTTGAGTAAATCTCTATGAAATATTTATGGGCAAATATGGACAAAAATCAGGATGAGGTGTCAAAGGCTTTTAGTTTGCACCAGCAAAGGAAGCAACCACGTGAAATGAAATCATAAATCCATCAAGATAATAAAGTAATTGTTTCTACCTGATAGCTAAGATATGGTCCTGCACCTAAATCAGTATTTTGAATAATTGACATACCAAGTAAAAAGGGACAGAGCCTTATTCTGAATGACACCATTGTGTTCATGACACCATTGTCATAAGGAAACCCAAACTACTACAGATACACTCCAGCTGAATGGATTATCTCAAGATTTCAGTCACTGAGAGGAATTATATTGAATGGGCATCATTCACAGGTAGCCACAGAATCAGAGAACTGCAAGCAACATTGTTGTTGTTCAGTTGTTTTTAGTCATGAATAACTCTTCATGAACCCATTTGGGCTTTTCTTGGCAAAGATACTGGAGTGGTTTGTCAATTCCTTCTCCAGCTCATTTTACAGATGAGGAAATTGAGGCAAGCAGGGTTAAGTAACTTGGACAGAGTCACGCAACTAATAAGTGACTTTGGCCAGATTTGAACTTGTGAAGATGAGTGTTTCTGATTCTAAGCCCAGTGCGCCACCTAGCTGCCTAGTAAGCGACATTAGAAATGATTGAGTGCTTCCTCTCCTTATTTTAGGAAGAAGAATACTGAAGCTTTCTGATTTTGAGTGATTTATTCACTCAATTAGTGTCAGAGTCAGGACTGACTTCCAGTTTTTCTGATGTGCAGTTCAACATTCTATATGCTGCTTTTACTATATATTTCTTATTTACATTTGCAAAACTCTTCTATAATGTGAATTGTCACATATCTGTAGTGAGTTTGTTCCATCTAATTATCCACCTTAACCTAAATAAATAAAAGGCAGCTCAAATAGCTGAGTTAGAATCAGCAGTGTCTAAATTACCTATGTATTCATTGCCATCCCAAACCAGCAAAGTGGTCCTAAAACTATTAGGGGAAAAATATTAAGTGGGAATAAAATGTTGGTCTGTCTTTTCTACTGTTGAATAGTTGAAATAGTTGTATTCAAACATGTACTTCTGTTCACTCAAGCCAGTAGCTTTCTCTTTCATATGGCCCCAAGATTCTTTTGCAAAGTAGAAAGAGCTGTAATTTTAATGTAATTATTATACTCATGACATTAATGACCTGGATCAACTGAAAATAACTATGGTAACAGGTGAGAAATCAAAGATAGTTAATTTAATTGCCTTAGAAAGAAAATAAGTGCAAATAATCTACAATTCTTCATTTTCAATATGTACATGTTATTTTCTTACTACATTAATTACCCGATAGTTAGACAGAAATTATCTAGTTGTTACTCTGTGACTCCCAGTTGTATTCATGTAATGGTTTTTACTTTAATAACTAATCATTATAATTTCTTACTTCAGCAGTTTAGGATACTGTGAACAGGGTAAGGTGTTCATTCTGTTGACATTAGCAATTTTTGAATAACAATAAAATGATACTTTAAGTACAGTGGGAAGGAATTAAGTCATTGTTTCAGCTCAGTTGCCCCTAATGATATTCTCCACCTCCAGTGTTCCAGTAACTCATAAAAAGACAACCAAGAGTCCAGTATCTTTTAGACTGACCAATTTGCCTTTCATTTTAAAACTCTTGACTCTTTCTTAACTGTTTGCTGGAGGATATTTGAAAAATTCACAAGGTCCTCAGTCTAGGAGTGGGGAACAGCCTTAAGTGCAAACCCAGGATGTAATTAGAGGCATTGCTTTTATAGATAGTAGGGTAGATGACTACAATTGAAATTCATGGTTAAAGTGAGAGTTATCATTACTTATGATTTTCACTCACTCTTGCCCCTGTATTAGGAAGAGTTACAAAACAAATATTGATAGATGTAAGTTTGATGAACATAGGAAATGATTACATAATGCAGAACTCAAAAGGCATGCCCTATTTGAGAACTGCCAGCCCCCTTTCTAATGCTGTCTAAAAAGGTGGCTCAGTAAAATATTCTTTCATTACGGAAGCTAATAAGAGGTACATGTTCTGTGGTAAAATGGTGCAGAACAATCAAAATGACAAGCAAGCCAAAAGCCATTTTGATTGGAGTCAGTTTATCATTTGAAAGCATCATTGTCTTATATTCTGAAAATCCACAGTACTTGAAACCATATCATAAAGATCCAACTGGGGAAAAAAATGGAAAACTGCCCAGCTTCCCTTTTCTCATAATAATGATCAATTGCTTTATTCAGCGTTCCAGTTAGGGGATGAATAACATTGAATCATAGGCTAATAGTTAGAAGGAACTTTGGAAGTTCAGCCACCTATCTGATGTATGAAGGCCCTCTATGATATCCTTGACCAGTGATATTTCAGTCTTTTCTTGAGGCAACTTATTCAAATTTTGAATAGCTATAGTGAGTAGGAAGATTTTTTGTTTGTTTGTTTTCTCTCATGGTTCCAAAATCCACCTCCTTTTAAGTTTCATCTATTACTCTTAACTCTACCCTCTGCACCCACAGAATAGGTCTTAGCACTCTTACACATGAGAGTATTTCAAATATTTGAATATATTTGGACATGAGTACAAGTCCCCTAACTATCCTGGCCTACTTCTGGATCTGTTCCTATCTGCCAATGCTCCTCTCAAAACGTGTTGATTCAAACAAAATGTAACATTCTAGGTGTGGTCTGGGCAACAAGTATTGTGGAGCTCTTATCTTGCTTGTTTATGTAACTAGATTGCATTGCTTTAGTCATAGGTATATTATTCTATTGATTTATGTTTAGGTCAGCTAAGCAGGCCAAGTTTTCTTTAGCATAAATTGTTACTCCTAGAGGCATTCTCATATTGTCATGAAAGGGGTATACTAGTTTTGGAATAAGAAGAATTGGAATCCTGGCTCTGCCATTTAGGGAGAGTGGATTGAATGCTGGACTTGGTGTCACATCTCACATTTTACTAGCTGAGTGACTCTGGGCAAGTAACTTGTTCTTCACTTTCCTCATCTGCAAAATGAGGATAATAATCACACCTACTTTATAAGGTTGTTGTGAGGATCACAGGAGATACATAAAGCACTTTGCAATCTTAAAACAACATGTAACTAGTTGTTGTAGTTACTATTATTTTTATTTTATATTGTTATTTTAAATTACATTATGATATTGAGAAAGTCTTAAAACTTCTCTGGGCCTTAAGCTCCACATCTGTAAGATGGAGTAGTTGAACCAGTTGACTCTAAGTGACCTTCCAGGTCTAAGTTCATGATCTTATGATCTGGACATGTGTCCCCTTTTCCCTATTCAAATTTAGTTTATTAGATTTATCCTACTTTTCTAGCTTACTGAAATATTGTGTAGGTAGACCCCTAGAATACTCCTTTAACAAAGATTATCTATTTCTTTTTCATGTTGTCTCTTACCCAGTCCAGTTGGCTAAATTGTGAACAGTAAATCTCTTATCTCCTAAACAAATACAAGCATATCTCAGAGATACTGTGGATTCAGTTTCAAACTACCACAATAAAGAGAATATCACAATAAAACAAGTCACATAATTTTTTATTTCCCCGGACGTATAAAAGTTATGTTTACATTATACTTTAGTCTATTAAATGTGCAATAATATTGTCTAAATACTTACATACCTTAATTCAAAAATATTTATTGCTAAAAACCATTAACCATCATCTGATCCTTCAAAAAGTCGTAATCTTTTTGCTGGTGGAGGGTCTTGCCTTAATGTTGATGGCTGCTGCCTGATCAGGTGGTGATTGCTGGATGGCTGTGGCAATTTCTTAAATTAAGACAATGAGCACCGGCCCTGGAGTCAGGAGGACCTGAGTTCAAATCTGACCTCAGACACAGAACACTCACTAGCTGTGTGGCCCTGGGCAAGTCACTTAACCCCAATTGCCTCACCAAAAATAAATAAATAAATAAATAAGATGATTTGTTCCATCTCTTGACTTTTCCTTTCCCTTGAACACTCAGAGGCCATTGTAGGTCTATTAATTGGTCTGATTTCAATATTGTTGTGTGTCAGGGAACAGGGAGGCCTGAGAAGAGGGAGAGAGATGAAGGATGGCTGATTGGTGGAACAGTCAGAACACACACAACGTTTATGGATTAAGTTCACTGTCCTATATGGATACCTTTTTTGTTGTTGCAGAACATTTACAATAGTAATGTCAAAGATCACTGATCACAGAGTACTACGACAGATATAATAATAATGAAAAAATTTGAAATATTGTGAGAATTACCAAAATGTGACACAGAGACACAATATGAGCACATATCCTTGGAAAATGGTTCCAACAGACTTGCTCAATGCAGGGTTTCGACATACCCTGAATTTATAAAAATAAAAAAAAATCTCTGCAAAACAATAAAACGAGGTGTGCAGAAATACCTGCATTAACTGGGGAAGGGGATAGGCATTTATTAACTTCCTACTGTATACAAGGCACTATGATTAGTGCCTTTTACAAATATTATACCATTTGATCCTCACAACAGCACTGTAAGGAAAATACTATTATTATCCACATTTTATAGTTAAGGAAGTTAAAGCAAACAGAAGTTAAAATGACTTGTTCAGGGTTTCAGGGCTGGCAAATGTTTGAGGCTAGATTATCTTGACTCCAGGCCCAGCTCTCTATCCATTGTGTCACAAGCTGCTTGGGTAATCAACAAACCAATACTGTCGACCAGGACACTGGAAAATCTATTGTTACTTCACTCTGTTTTTCCTTTTGTTGCTTGTATCTCAAACCTCTGTCACTCAGACTTACTTTGTGTCATTTGAAACATTTCTTATGCGTGAAAAACAGTGTGGCCTAGTAGATAGAGAACCAGTCTCTCAGGAAGGAAGACCTATGTTAAGTGCCACCTTGATCACATGTTGATTTCATGATCCTGGGCAAATCATTTAACATTGTATTGCCCCAAGTAACTCTCTAAGACTAGACATTTCTGAGCAGTTGCTCATTTGCATTGGGAGGGGATTTTTTTGGGAGGGTAGGGGAGCTCCATACATCAACAAACAGGTGAAGGTCAAATCAATCAGGCTGATTAAAAGTACCAGTTAAAGCAGAATTTCATTCTTTGCTGACTATTCCATACATGTCATTATTTTGAAATTCTACTTGTATGCATTGCTTCAGAGCAGTTAGGTGGTCACTGGATAGTGATGAGTCTAGAGTCAGGAAAACTCATCTTCCTGAGTTCTTGGCCTCTGACACTTACTAACTGTGTGATGCTGGGCACTTATCCTTGTTTGCCTCAGTTCCTCATCCATAAGATGAGCTGGAGAAAGAAATAGCAAACCACTCCAGTATCTCTGCAAAGAACTCCAGATGAGGTCATGAAGAGTAGGACTCAACTGAAAAATGACTGAACAAATGCATTGTTTATTTCACGGGGAAGATCACTTATGCAGGGACCGAGTTTTCTTGTTTTTCCAACTACATAGATTATAATGTTCTTGAGGACAGGGACCATGGTGTGCTAATTCTGTTTTTTATTATTTTTTTTTGTAATTAATCATAATAAAGATTCAATTGATTTGATTGGTTATAAGACCTTTTCATTTCTGCTGCAAAGAGAAAGATTTTTTTTAGATGTGATTTCTCCCTTCAAAAAAGATGCTAAATAAGCATAAGGATGAATTAAAAGAGAATATTAACCAGAGACTATGTTGTCCAGTTGGAAAGGGTAATGGTTTTAGCATCCTAGAACTTAGGTTTAAATGCTGAGTCTGCTGCCACATAACTACTTGCATACCTGTTGCTTAATCAATTAGCCTCTCTGAGATTTGTATTTCTTATATATGGAAGCAGTTCTCTTCCCAGTCCTAAATATGAAAGATCCTGGAATGAAAGCAAATGTTCTCATAGATAAGTAAAATTGGCTATTTTAGTCTAAGGAGTTTTAAATGCTGCATAAAATCTCTCATCAATGGAAAGAAGTTTTTAATCACTCCAAAGATGATGGAAGAATGGAACAGTGTAACCTATACCTTCTTTCCTTTTTACTGCATTTCCATGATAATCAATGGCTGTTAAAGACATATATTTATAATTCCATAATATCAGATATCTCTAATTGTTTACAGTCATGAGAAGCTATCCTCAAAAAGTAACCTGGCCACCTTCAGATTTCTTATTTTTATTTATTGGATATATTTACCTATGAAGAAATTGTAACATAGAATGATTTTTCTCTTGTGTCTATCTTTGTCTGGACTGAGGAACCATTATTTAAAATGCTGCATTTGTTTTATACTTGAAAGTACTTCAAATCTTCCTTGAAAGTTTTCTGGGGCCAGGTCAGTTCATCAATCCTCACCACAGTGATTTCAGAGACTCTTGAGGCCCTAGTTTAAGTAATTAGTATTTCTAACTTTGACAAAAACTGTCTAGCACAGCACTTAGCTCTGTCAATTCATGACAAATAGTTTAATACCATAGTCACATCCCACAGCTGTTACATCTAGAATTTAGAGGTTTATCAAAGTGGCAGCTGTCACAATTTGAATATATTCTCTTAAGAATTTTACCAAAAGAAAAAGTTGATGTTCAACCTCACAGTATACTTTTATTGTTAAAGCAAATAAGCCTGAACTTTGATGTTTTGTGATACAGATGCTGTTATTAAAATATTAATCTCCTTGAAAGAATTGGTCTCCAAGACATTTGTATTAGTTTAATTAGAACCAATGCAAGCATTTCCTATTCAGTACTTTCTGTTATTTCCATCTTGAACTCTTCCATAAAAACCTTGCTTACTTTGACATCTTTCCATCCCTAATCTGGGATCAATTCTGAATGGCCTTCCTCACACACCTTAGGCCCTTCCCACTTGTTTTTTTCTACCCAATTTCTTCTGGCTGAGCTCAGAGAATTTGAAATTGTGCAGGAGTCCCCCAAGAGATTTTCTATATGCCCCATTTTCTTAATTCCCAGAATTTTCATAGGGAAACCAAATTTAGCAACTAATTGATTAAATACAGTTCTGAATACTGCGCCTGGCATGCAATATGTACTTAATAAGTGCTTATTGACTGATTGTTTGAATATGCATTAAGTAAGTACCTATTGTGCATCAGGGTATTGTGCTATGAATACAAAGACAAAAATGTAACCATCTCTGCCCTCAAGCTACTTGTATTCTCTAGAGGGAAACAGTATATCATTTACACACATATTATATACATACATACATGTATTACATACATATAATTAATACATACAAAATATATACAAGTTACTAGAGGGAAGGAGGCTCACAATTGGAGAGAACAAGAAAGGCCTTATATAAAAGGTGGCATTTGAGTTGAACTTTGAAATAAGCTAGGGATTTAAGAGGGAGATGTGTATATTATAGGGGATAGCCTCTGCAGAAGTGTAGAAATGGAAGACAGAGTGTCAAGTATCAGGAATAGAAATGATAGTGCAGCTTGACCCTTAAAGAGTGTGTAAAAGGAAGTAATGTATAATAAGGCTGGACAGGTAGATTGGGACCAGAGTGGAAAGGCTCTAAGTGTCAAACAGAGGCATTAGTATTTGATCCTGCGATAATAGAGAACTATGGGATTTATGGAGGAGGGAAGTAGCATCATCTTACCTGTCCTTTAAAACATTACTTTGGCAGCTGTGGAAAGGAGAAATTGGAAAATTTGAAGCCAGGAGACCAACTCCTAAATTTTTGTAATATCTAAAGGAGAAGTATTGAGGTCCTGAGTTGTAATGGAGTTGTGTGAGTTAATGAATGGATAAAAGACATTGTGCTGGAGAATTGTGTGAAAGACTTGGCAATTAATTGGATGTGGGGATTGAGAGAGATTGAGGAGTGGAGGTTGACTCATGTTGGGAACTATACAAGTGAAAAATTAGGAATTTTGCTTCTTATACAGTAAAAGTTGAAGAGTTTAAAAAATATGTTATGACTGCATTAGTAAGAGTTGACATTTCTTTAGTGACTGAAGTTTTGTACAATGCTTTGCCTGTATTATCCCATTTGAGCCTCACAACAACCCTTTAAGGTAGATACTTTAGCTATGATTATCCTCGTGTTGTAGATAAGAAAATTGAACCTCAGAAAAGTTAAATGCCTTGCACATGGTCACACAGCTCATTAGCAACAGCAATCTAATTTGAACCAAGGTCCCATGTAATCTCTATCTGGCATTGACTTCCATTTCTAGAGCACTTCAGGACTTAAGTAACACTTTCTGTGACCTAAGTGGTGCATATTTGATTACAGGAAAAAAAAGCTGAGGCAGAAGGAAGGAAGAAAGGAAGAAAGGAAGGGAAGAAGGAAGAAATGAAGGGAGGGAGGAAAGAAGGCAGAGAAAAGAAGGAAAGGAGAAAGAAAGGCAATGAGAAAAGAAAGAAGGAAGGAAGGAAGAAGAAAGGAAGGAAGGGGGGATTAAGGCAGGCCTGCACAACTATGACTTGCAGGCTGTGCCTCCCTCAAAAAACGTAGGGTTGCCATTGCCCACTCTCCTGTTGGTCACATGGTGCACAGCAACCAACCATAGTCTGTCTCTAATCTAACCTATCTGCAGCCTGGAGTTGTTTAGCCTTTTTAAAATTTTGGCCCCGGCTACTGCCAAATTGTGTAGGTCTGGATTAAGGGGTAAAGGGAGGAAGGAATGAACAGCAGGGAGGGAGGGAGGGAGAGAAGGAAGGGATTTATTAAGTACTTACTAAATGTGCCAAGTACTGTGTTAAGTATTGAAGATGTGAAGTAATTTAGCAACTAGTATTAAAGCAGGAATTTAAGCTCAGTTTTCTGACTTCAAGTTCAGGACCCTTTAAATTTGGACCAATTTAAATATGGTTGAAATTTAATATTAACTAAGTATATTTTGGCTGTCCATTGGAGGAAAGGAAAAAAAGTAACTCAACAAAACAAAAACTAGAGAGTACAGTAGTATGAGCATAGTGGCACAATTAGGCAAGGGTGTCAAGGTTTTGCCCTATATGTGAATACTAAATAAGTGGTCATGGAGACTATAAATTTGTGTGCTCATAAAGTATAAAAGCTAGAGACTCTATGGGACCCAAGGACTAAATTAAGCTAATAATTACTCGGTTTTTAAAGATTTTCTTTTTTTTTTTTGGAAGGGGGTGATGTTCAAGGGTTGTGACTGTCCTCAGTGAATCATTAAAAGTATTTAACCTTTGGGTTTATTAGTTTATTGATATGTGAATTAAGAAACTAAATATTGATGCAAAAATGTGAAGAAAAATTATTTTATTATTATCAAGTACTTTGAGATGCTGAAAAATAAAATAGAATGGTGATATTGCATTCCTTTATTGGTATCTGCATTCATTCAGTATACATTCCAATTGGTCCACAAACTCATGGAATGTCAAAGCTGGAAGAGACATTAGAGATCACCTTGTCCAATCCCTTCATTTTATAAATAAGGAAATTTAGACCCAATGAAATGCAGGATTTATCTAAATTTCAAATAACTAGTTAGTGTCAAAGCTAGACTATAGTTGTCTGCTATGCTACTCTAGTATTCTTTCCGGATGTATCTATTACTAATATTTGTTTTCATGAAAATAGTATAATTAATTATAAATAATATAATTATACATCAAGTGTTTTTTGAGTACCTTCTACATATACTCATTCTTTAAGGCTCCATGGTGTTTAAAAAAATAACAGTATAAAACGTGGTAGTCCCTGTCTGTCCTTAAAGGCCTCTCAGGATACTTAAGAAAACCAAACTAACACTCATCTCTTAACCTTCTCTTTACTCACACAGTCACCATTCTGTTTGAGGCCTTCATAACCCATTGCAGTAGCCTTATTTTTCTTTTTAAGAAGAAAAATCTTTATTTTGTTTTGTGTAGTAGTCTTTTAATTGTTCTGCCTGCTGCTACTGTCTCCCCTCTGCAGTCCATTATCTTACTGCTACCCAAATCTTCCATGCTCTCCACCAATGCAAACAAGCAACTCCTTGGCAATTAGCAGTCTTCCTTCTCTTCTCTGTATCTAGGATACTTTCAAAGAGGTAATGTCTGGCCAATCTTTCCTGTCTTATGTTCAAATTAAATTTATGTATTTGCTATTCCTAGAATTTAGCATTCTTCTTATACTTCCAGACTTTTTAAATGACCTGTTTTTATGCCTGGAATGCATTCCATCCTCTTTTCTGCATCTTTGAATCCTGCTTTTTTTTTTTTTCCCTTTAAGACAAAGCTTCTATATTGAAAGTCAGGTCTTTTCTGATCAACTCATCTAAATCTTTTCAAATAATCTTATGTTTACTTATCCGCTGTGCTTGTTATAGAACATCAGCTCCTTTTTGTGTCCCCAGAATCATGCATAGTACTCTGTGCATAGAAGGAGATTAACAAAGTTTGTTGATGTAAATTCAATATGGACAGTTTCTTAACCTACTTCAACCTCGATTTTCTCATATGTAAAATGAGTGGATTGGACTATATGATTTCCAAGGCCCCTCTTAGATTTAACTTTCTATTAATTTAGAGAAATCAGAGAATGATATAGTCCAGAGGAGTTAGAGAAGTCATATTGGGAGAGGTAGAACTCTAGCTGGACTTTGAAAATTAAGCATGATTTAGACTCAGGGGTGGGAACCTATGGCCTTGCTCTTGAGGACCTAGAGGGCCTCATTTGGTCTTGAGGCCACAGGTTCCCCACCCCTGAATTTTAGATCATCAGAGAGGAGGATGAAGAGAAACAACAAGGTAGGGTAAACAATAAGAATAAAGACAAGGAGGTGGAAAAAAAAGATTTTGGCATTTTCAGGCAAGTCCACAAAATTTCTGTACCTTTTTAAACCAAGAAGCTCCACAAATTGGCTGGCTAGAAAACCACCTGGTTCTTAAATCTACTACCTTTCCTACTTTGTTCCCCTTACCCAATTTATTCAGTAGAATATGACACAGGGTTTGTTGTTGTTTATTTACTTTTGTTTCCCTTTATCCCTTGTTCTCCTTAAAAAGAGTCTGTCTCTACTTTTAAGGCTTTTAAGGGTTTTACTAACATAACCCAGGGGATTAAAAAAAATAGAAAATATTTTTTCTGTTAATTCTGGCCCTACATATGGTGCCTGAAAGCTAGGCCTTAGTCTTTATTTCCAATACCTTTCTATCTCTTTCTTTATCAGGAGGTTGCACCACCCCTAATTAGGCACGGTTCTAGGTTTCTTCTGGTATAGAGTCAAGATGAAAAGGCTGTTAGGCATCTTAGCCTTTATCAAACAACACCTCTGGATGTGGGAACCCATGCATTTGTTACAGGCATTTCTTCCCTGGTGTACACCGACTCCCAACATTTCTATGTTGGTCCCCAAATCCAGTGCATTCCAACAGGTGCTTATTAAACACCTTTCAAATGAAGTATTTGCTGCTTTTCCTCAAACGTGACGTTCTGTCTCCCATTTCCCTTACTTTTGTGAACTGGAATGCGTTTTTTCTCCCTTTCATCCTTATAGAATCTGTAATTTCCTTCAAGGCTCATCTGAAGTGCTACCTTAGGCAGAATCCTACCTGATTAAACCTCTTGTTGCTAGTGACATCCCTTTGGAAATTACTTTGTATGTATTTTGTACTTATTTATCTTTATGTATCCCCTTTAGCCGATGGTATGTAATTTCCATGAGGAAAAGGACTCATTTTTTTTTTATTTTTTTGTCTCTGCATCCTTGGTGCTTAGCACATTTTAATAAATGCTTGTCGAATTGAATGAATGATGATACAGAGAACAAATTAAAACAGATTCAAAAACAAAAAGAAAACCAAACAAAAAAAAACTGTTCTGGCTCCAAATGAGCTTGAAGATTGGAGTCTACCTCCCTGAATGTAACCATATATTCTAGTTGCAGTTGCCCTTTGTGGTGAGGTTGTCACATCTACTTAACCACCTTAGGCCGAGGCCTATCTTCTGCAGGCTATGTGGCTAAGTACCAGAAGCAAGGTTTTCATAGTTTCTGAGTCTGGCATCCCATGCTGTTTCCAGCATCAGAGTTTTTCTCTAGACTGATTTATTTTTTTCTTCCTTGATCCTTTACCCCATAACAGACTTCTTCTAGTTCCTGATTAGCAGAGTTGAGATGACGTGACCTTAGTACCAATGCACAGCGGAAACCTGTCCCTGATCTAACTACATGTTCCATTCACTTGTCTCAGATTTCTGAGTAATGATTCAGGGCCACCTTCCCAGGGGAGTGCTTTACCAGAATGCATGATCCTAATGAGAGAACATATCTTAGACACATAGCAAATGATTCCAAAAATTCTTCCCCCCAATAAAGGATAGGGTCTGTAGCCACAGGCAGGGAAGAAATTGGCTCCACTGAAGTAGTGTATGCATGTAAATTTATTTGAAGAAAATTCTATAAAATTAAAATTTAAACAAAATTAAATTAAACATTTAAATAAAGGTAATCATTGGGAAGGAATTAATTGATCATATGCAAATATTTTAATATTTGCATTTGTGGATTCAAGGAGGTACATTTGTATTCAGGCTCTGTTTTTTAGACTTTAGCATATTGTCAGACAATAAAGTTATCTATTAAATAATTAAAAGATTTTCCTGCCCAATGGAATATAGATGTACTACATTCACTAGGCTGTACTAATTTCATTGGCTACATAAGGCTATTTCATTTCTATAAATAAAAATGATTTCAGATGGTTCTATTTGTTAATAAGAGCTTATATGAGTAACAGAGGGTTAATGCAAAACCAGTTTCCTCTAAGTTTTAGGTCTGAAGAGTAGTTGTGCCTCTTAAAATAATTTCTTACTGAATGTTTTGTTTCAGATTTTTTTTCCTAATATTTAATGACATGTTAGATTATTGCCCCTCTCCCTCTCTCACCCCTGAATGTAATCTCCTTGAGCCCAAGGATTGTTTCTGTGTTGTACTTAGAACAGCCAATGTCTACAACAGTACCATGCTCAAAATTTACTCATTTGATTGCGTTGTTGGTAAATTTATCTGTTACAAAAGATCACCCACATACATCTTTTTCAGTGAGTGATTCCTAAAGTAACATTTCATATCAAGTAGAATGGGAAGTTTAAGAAGAAGTTAACACTTAAAAGGCTACAGAGTCATTTGGTTGAGAATGGATTTTGCAAATATGTTAAGGGTCTAGGATGGCTTTCATGTTATAGGAGGTAGAGTGGTGTTTTTCACTTATCTACAATTCTTTACTCTGAAATAGTATTTAGAAGGAGTAGCATGTCACTTTGTAGGTCCAAACCTGCTTTTATAAAGTACAAATTGGTTTCTTATATTAAATCCATAGCTGCACCTTCTGTAATGATACCACAAGTAGAAAAAATTGAGGAAAAAATGGAAATATACTGAGAAAAGGATTGTAAGTCCTGATTTATACTTCTAAATTATTGTTATTTCTTCAGTGTTAGTGACAATAGAATTTCTAGGGCTTGGGGTTTTCAAATCATTTAAGGTGAAAATTCATGATAAAATAGAATATTGTCACTATTTGTTATTTTGGACACTCTATATCCATTCTCTTATTTCTTTTCTCTAAATGAAAAATTTAGGAAGGCACCATAACTGTAGAAGAGAGCAGTCAAATTTGTGGGATTTCTGACCCATTCTTTAAACTCTGGTTATTTTTTTTTCATCACACTCATTTACTAGACTCCAAGGTGCTTTTTTTTAGTCTTATTTGTCCAACCTAGTTGAAACTCTCTACTGAAAAGACTACTATTATTTCCAAAAAAATAGCTTTTTTCCTTTAGTAGTTGTGATCTTGTCTTATTTTCCTAAATTGGTGGCTCTTTTCTATGCTTGCAGGCCTAAAGCCCCAGAAATCAAACAACTGATTCTTGGCTTCAGAAAGTATCAGTACAGAATATCATGACTGGAACCAATGAGTAGACTAGATTAAATTTGTACATCAGATCAGTGGTCTTGTAGAGCCTTCTTTCCAGAAGCAGCTCTCTCAGTAGGAATGTGAACTTCAGAAAAATGAGTTAACAAAGAAACCTTCAGATAATTAGACTTTCCTTGCTGTGTTTAAAATAAGGGTGTGTGTGGTTCTGAGTTGAAAGGTGGGCTGTTTGGAGATTTGAAATCAAAGAGCTGTGCTTTTGGTAGAAACCTTTAAACAACACTGGCTTTTCCATTATAAGAAAGAAAGCTAAAAGAGATCAGGACTCAATTGAACTTATCAGAAAAATCCATTGGTGACAAATGAGACAGAAGAAATGTGCTCAAATTACCAGGTGGAAAGCCCTGTCATACAGATCGGACAATCCTACTTAGTACCCACTGATTCACATTGGAGTTACTTCCTAGATTTATACGTGGCAATATTTGCCAACTCTAGAAAACAATAGGAAATACTAAGTTGAATATCTGGTTTTACATAGTTTCTCTGCCCACATAGTAGATGCTTAAATAAGTGCCTATTCATAGCCAATCAGTAAACATTTACTTATTCAGTCATTTTGGTCACGTGTGACCCTTTATGACCCTATTTGAGGTTTTCTTAGCAAAGATACTGGAGTTGTTCGCCATTTTCTTCTCCAGTTCCATTTACAAATGAGGAAACTGAAGCAAATAAGGTTAAATGACTTGCCCAAGGTCACACAGCTAGTAAGTGTCTGAGGTCAGATTTAAACTCAGGAAGATGAATCTTCTGACTCTAATCCCCGCACTCTATCCTCTCCACCACGTAGCTATGTGCCAGGCTCTGTGCTAAATGCTGAGGATACAAAGAAAAATAGAAGATAGTCCCTGCTCTCAAGGAATTCACAGTTTAATGACAATCATAAATCCAGAGCTATAAGGGACATTCAAGGTCATCTAGTCCAATTTTACAGATAAGGAAACCTAGAGATGTTAAGTGACTTGCCCAGGGTCACAAAGGTAGTATGGACGTGCTATTCATTTCTGCTGCTCAAACATTTGACCTTAATAAATAATCCTACTGTGTTCTTGAGATCTCATGAAAACAAAACAAAACAAAACAAAACAAACAAACAAAAAAAGAAAGGAACCAAATTGAGCTCCTCATTTTTCTAGAGTTTAATGTTAAGATATAGAGCCATGAAAGGGTGCTTAATAGGACTAGTCCATCTGGGGACATCTAACAGGAATCAGTGTCTTGCTTAGGAAGCTGCAGGAAATGGAGATTCCATTTCTTTCTGTTCAGGTTGTTGAAAGCCACACAGACAAAAGAACTCAGCTCAGCTCTAGCAGGAAACTATTCTTTCTTTTCTTTTCTTTTCTTTTCTTTTCTTTTCTTTTCTTTTCTTTTCTTTTCTTTTCTTTTCTTTTCTTTTCTTTTCTTTTCTTTTCTTTTCTTTTCCTTTTCTTTTCTTTTCTTTTCTTTTTTTTCTTTTCTTTTTTTTTTCTTTTCTTTTCTTTTCTTTTTTTTTTCCTCGAGGCAATAGGAGTTAAGTAACTTGCCCAGGGTCATACAGCTAGTAAGTGTCTGAGGCAAGATTTGCACTCAGTCTTCCTGGCTCCAATATTCTACCCACCTAATAATCTAAGCCACCTAACTGTCATTATTCCAGAAAGCATTTGAGGAGTAACATACAGTGAGAAATTATAAAAGGGCCCAATATTTTACATAACCATAATTATTGATGAATAGTGTATTTAGGTTTTCCTAGGTAAATACTTACTGAAAAGAGTCAAGCTTTCCTTCTTGAGCCGCATGGATTGGTAAGAAGTACTGGATTTAGAGTCTGGAGACCTAGGTTTGAATCTTACATCAGAATAGTTGTGTGATTATATGTAAACTCTACATTTAAACTCTCAGTCACAGTTTTCTCATATATAATATGGGGATCATGATAGCACTCAGAGTTGTTATAAAGAAAAAAACTTTACAAGATTTGAAGCAAACACGATTAGCCATCCCCTCAGTAGTTCCTCTCTCTTCCTACTTTCTAAATGTGGTTGTCCTGCCAAGGTATGTCTTAGTTCTCCCTTTAACTTTGGAGATGTCATATAATCCTTTGACTTTAGTATTCTGTACTCAGTATTCAACATTCTATAACCATACTCTAAAATCAGTGATTTCATCACAGCCCTCTCTCTATGCCATTGGTTTCACATTTCCATCTATCTCCTAGTCACCTCAAATATAACTTGTACCAAATGCAATTTATCATCTTCCCTATACAACATACCTTCCTCTTACTGCCCTTGTTTTTCTTTATGGCATACCCATTTTCCCTGTCACCCAAACTTGCCTTTTCCTCTTCCTTTATCTTCAGTTCCTCATCCCTGACATCCAATCAGGTACAAAGTTCTTTCTATTGTACCTCTCCTACATGTCTTGTGTCCCTAATCTCCTTTCTACCCCCTATATTGCCACCTCAGTTCAGACACTCTTTACCTTTCCTTTGGACTACTCCAATAGCCTCCTAACTAGTCTCTCTGATTCTAGCCTCTCCTCTCTCTGACCCATACTTCACACCACTGCCAAAGCAAACTTCCTAAAGCATAGTTCTAATAACATTACTTTCCTGCTCAAAAGCTTCCAGTGGCTCCCTTTTGCCCACCAATGATAAATACCAATAACTTAGCTGTTTTCAAAGTCTTGCAAATTAACTTCATTTTAATACCTTCTTAATCACATTTCACACTATTCTACTTTAGATGAATTAAGGTGTAGCCAAACTCAATTGCTCACCTTGCCCTTATCTTTTCCTGCCCTCTCTAGCCTCTCAGCATTTGCATCCACCATTCCTTGCATTTGCATTGAACTATTCTTATATATATTTCCCTTTTAAAAGTCTTCTTTCTCTTTAAAGTCCTGTTTGGGTGTCATTTCCTCCATGAATCAACTAATCACACTTAGTTTAAACTCTCTTATGAATATAATCATAGTCTCATTTACAATTATTTGTTCACATGTCTCATACCCTCTACTAGGTGTAAAGAATTTTGGGAAAAAGGAAAAAAAAACTTTTAATTTTGTGTTTACAGTGTCTAGCATAGTGCTTTGTATGGAGTCGACAAATGTTTTTCTTGAATTAAAATCATATACCTCTTTATAAGAAATACATAAAATGTATTTACATGGAATGGTACAGCATAAAGAAATACGTGAAGGATGGCAGTCAGTCAGAAAGTTAAATTCTTAAAGGTATTTTCTATTTAGTGTTTATAAAGTCAACTACAATTCACAAAGACTACTGAATATTAGGGTAGATCCAAAAGTAATGTCTGCAGTTTTGTTTTGCTTTGGTATTCCCTAACTAATAATCAGGAAGCACTGAAAAACTTTACCATTTCATTCTGAACTTCCCCATCCTTCAACTTGTTTGAGATACAAAATATAGAACCTAGCACATTCAAAGAGCAGCACAAGAAAATAACATCTTGTAGGATACAATTTACTCAATTCTTACATCTAGGACTGGTCCTGGGCAAAATTATGAAGTAGGTTAAGTTTGTCTGAAGTCCCAGATTTCTGTACACATACTTTCTGCCATTCATGTGCCCTTCAGTAGGCTCATTCCCTGTCTCCTGTCTAAACCTGTTCAGTAGAAATAATTTCATATCAGTCATATGCAACTTTATATGAACTTGTCAATAATCACCTCTCTCTGGGAGAATTTCACAGAATTGAAGGAGAACCTTAGAGATCATGTAGTCAGCTATTGCAGTCACCTAAAGTATTAACTGTCTAGCCCAACTCATACATGAACAAGAATACTATCTATACTATTCCTTGTTACTTACAAAATGTCATCAAATCTTGAAGACATGAAGATTTGAAGAAGGGTTCCACTAAGGCAACTCTTAGCTTGGCTACTTACTACAATTCATGAAAGTATCTGAACTTCTTTAGACCTGGGTTTCCTCATTTGAAAAATGAGCACAACCAAAGGAACATTGTATTCCATAGTAGCAATATTGTTTTAAGAACAATTTTGAGCAACCAAGTCATTTTGACTATTATAAATACCCAAATTAACTACAAAGGATCTATGAAGGAAGATGCTCTCTGCATACAGAGAAAGAACTGATAAATAGAAATATGTATAGTATGGTTTTACATAAATGTCTTATATATACACACATGCATCTTTGTATACATACATATACATTTATGTATATACACATATGTATACATATGTACATACATGTGTATGCATGTATACATATGTATATACCTTTATATAGACAGATAGACATACACATACATATTTGTGTCTAATAGTAGCAATCTCTAGGGCAGGGGAAAGGGGAAAAAGAGTTACATGATAATTTTATTATATATTTAAAAAGAAAAGCAAGTTGTATGTGATGGATTTGCAGTTTCACCTGCAATCCTCTTTTTCCTGTTATACTTTGTTATGGGAATGCTTGTTTTATTTCTTAAGATCAGAATTGAATAAAAAAAAAAGAAAAACAGCAGGGTTGGACTAAACTCCCTCTAAGAGCCCTTATAGCTCTAGATCTATGATATGTTCTATTGTTTTTCAGTAGCTTTAATTGTTAATCTTTTTTTTTTTGTTATGGCAAGCCTAAATCTGCTTTTCCATAATTTTACCCTTTGCTCGTAATTCGGTCTTCTGTGGCCAAGGAGAACAAGTCTAGTCTTTTCATGTGGTAGCTCCTCACATATCTTTTATCAATTTTCATTGAACTCTTAAGGATTCTCTTTCGCGGGCTATACATGCCCAGTGCCTTCAATTGATTCTCTTTCTGGCACAATCTTGAGGCTATCTACCTTCCTAATGAACTTCCTCTGGACGCAATCCAGCTTACCAGTGTGTCAGTCCTACAATATGGCATCCAGAACTGAACACAGTACTCCAGACGTGCTCTGACTATGACAAAGTGTATAGGTATATAAGGTGTATGTATGTATACAGTGTATAAGGTGGCTACTACCTCCTTTTTTCCCTAGTCACTGATTTTGCTAATGAAACCAGAGCCCACATCAGCTTTTTGGTTGCCATATAGTCAAAAGAGCATTGAACTTAGTCATAGGAAAACGGGGATAGAGACTAGACCTAAGACTTCACTGATACAGGGAACATCCAGGTGAAGAAACTTGTTTTACCAATACAGAATTTCATGTTTTCTGCAACTTAAAGTCTCAGAAAGTTGGATTTTGATTGTGTCAAATAACATGTCAGGTTTTGTCATCTGAAAAATTGAGTAAACATTTCATAAAAATACAAAACACCAAAGGGTTAATGATGGTCCCCAGGACATACCAATAGAATTCTTTCTAAGTGGACAACATTTCATTTACATATTTATCATTTACATATTTCATTTACATAAATATCATTCACAGATTACCATCATCATCACCATCGTAGCCAGTGCTTATATAGAACTTTAAGGTTTTTAAGGGCAGCTCAGTGGCATAGTGGAAAGTGTGTTGGACCTGAAATCAAGAAGACCTGAGTTCAAATTTGGCCTCAGTCCTGTACTACCTGTGTGTTCCTGGGAAAGTCATTTAATCCTATTTGCCTCAGTTTGCTCGTCTGTAAAATTAGCTGGAGAAGGGAGGCAAACCACTCCAATATCTTTGCCAAGAAAACCCCAAATGGAGTCACGAAGAGTCAGATACAACTGAAACAACAAAACAACAACAACAACAAAAGGTATACTAATGTTACCTCATTTTATTCTCACAACAACCCTGGGAGTTTAGTGTTACCATTATCCCATTTTTATAGATGAAGAAATTGAGGTAGACAGAAGTTAAGTGATGTGCCAAGGTAACACAGCTAATAAGTATCTGAAGCAGGATTTGAACTCAGCTCTTCCTTACTCCAGCTTCAGAGTTCTATGTTTTATGCTATTTTATCATCTATTCTACATCCTTTATCTTCTCCATAAGGGTAGATTATGAAAATCTTCACCATGATTTGCTGAAATCTAGGCATTTTATGACTACAGCATTCTTTTGCTCCAAGTAACAGCTGAATAATCATTTGTCAGATAAATTGTAAAATAGATTTTTGGCTCATTTAATGCCTCATTGTGGTATGATAGAGCTCAAACTTTATCTGATCCTGCCAAGCTGAAAAGACTTAAAGCAAAGACTCAGTGATAAACGGTTTGAGAACTTCCAGAGAGGCATGAACCGCAAAGGTTAGCCAACAAATGCATGATGAAGGGGTTTTTTTGGCCACTATGATTCATCAGATCTATCTCCTAGGACTGGCAGAGTAATGATTTACATCACTAGAAGGCGTATCTACATTGATGAAATCACAGATATTTTAGACTGTTGAAGTGTAAAAGTACTGTTGAAGTATTATTTTTTAAAAAACACTCCTAACTTGGAATGTTATTGAGGTATTGAATGACTGACTCTAAGAGTGGATATGTATTAATCTGGCTGACTTAGAGAATATAATGGTGTGTAGAAGGAGATTTTCCCCCCCAAAATACTAATAGTTATATGTTGTTGTACTCGTTTGGGAAAAGGAGGCACAAAAATTTATGTGCCAGGCAGCCTAATAGGTAATATGGGATAGTCGGCAGAGAACTGGCCTCAGGAAAACCTAGCTTCAAGTCCCGCCTCAGGACTAGTTACTTACAACTTACCAGTGCCCAAGAAAACTAAGATTTTAGTTGCATGCTAGTTGCTGATCTGCATTGAAAGATAGAATTTCCTCATGCCTAGACTTCCTAACATCAATAGAAACACATGTCCATTACCTCCTGCCCAATTTTCCTTCCCCTCCTCTCAACCCCCCATCCCCCGAAAAATGTGCCAGACACTGAGATAGAGACAAAATGCTAATGTGGTATTTAGGTATGTGTCATATATACAGAAGCTGATGCCTCCTTAACAGTTAATTTATCTGAGGTTCAGTCAATAAAATCAACGAACATTTCCTAAGTACCTACTCTATTTGCTGGTATTATGCTAGGTATTTTGGGTGTAGAAGAAGGTCTTTTCCAAGTAAAATCTTGATAACCATTTTAGTAAATTGAATCTTTTCTTTCGGTAGGTATACCTGGGAAGATAGGTCTTATTTTATTTTAAAGACATGGCATAACTCTTAAAAGAGAGGTTTTAATTCTTAACTCTCTATGAATAATAATATTTTATGAGTTTAAAAATATATCCATGCTATGTTGTGAACCCATAACATGAGCTGCAGAGAAAATAAAAATAATAATTTACTGTTAAAACTAAGTATAGGGAAAGGGAAGACAAACAATTGTTTTGAAATTTAGTCAAATCAGATTTTGAGACATAATATTGTGATAGTAATAAAAAGATGTTTCTATGTTTAAAAACATCTGCCATTCTTCTTTTGCCATGGCCTCTTTTGATGTCCAGAATTTCTCTCACTTCCTGGCCATAGTAAAATGGTTATATAAATTTCTTTAGCACCCATTTTTTTTCATCTGTTTTCCAGTTATCTGTCTTCTAGTAGCAACTCTCTCTAAGGAGATGTGTGGAGGTAGCAAAATATCACACTAAGCCTTTGCTCTCTGTGGGTAATAAAAATTACCCATTTTCTCACAGATGTCAAATCTGGCATATTTCCATAGAAATTTTGGATAGAATGTCAAATACCCAAATTATTTTAGTGTCTGTTGAAGAGTGTGCTTGGCAGAGATTTCAACAGGAAAAAAAAATGAAAGGAAGTACCTTGGAAAACATTGATGACAACTGAATACAGCTTCTTTAACTGATACGACTGATACAAATCCTCCACTGAACAGGTACAGCTATTGTCCACCAAAGCCTTAAAAAAATTCCAGGTGAAGGTGAAGCAAATATATCTTTTATTTTTAAAGTAGGTGTTCAGAAGAAATAATTTGGAGAATTGAATTTTCCCAATTAGTTTATTTGGAACTTCATAATTGCCTCTTCTCTTTTTCAAAGATGTATTAGTTGGCTAAATGTTAGGAGGACTGTAATAGAATCATATGAGCATGGAGAACATGAGCATCTGGTTCAGATACTACCATTAACTAACTAAAGGGGTGTTTTGGGGCAAATCATTTCCCCTTTCAGAACCTTAGTTTTCTTGATTCTGAAATGAAGGTGGATGTTGTACTTTATGATAAGTAAGATCCTTTTAATAACTAAAATCCTTTCAACATTCTGTAGGAACAAAATGAATTGGGAAAATTTAACTAATTTTGAGGAAAACTCATCATTAACTGAATAAATCGATCTCACAATTTCTCATGAGAAGGAATAGAAATTCTTTAGTTTGAAATGATCAAAACTATAGTATATAGGTTTAACAATGAGCTCTAAATAGTTATTAAATATCCTAGAACTACATTAAAAAGTTTCAATATGAGTGATTAAAAAGTGAATACATTTATCACTGTTTTTACTCCATTTCTTTTCTCCAGTACTAATCCTTCCTCCTCCCTTCTAAAATCTACTAGATCATATGTGATTTGTTTCCTCCCTTTTCCTTGCCTCCATTATCCAATTAGTTGTTAATTCTCATCGATTCTTTATCTTTAACATCAGTCTCCTTTTTCATTCCTACTGTGATGAACCTTTTTAATTCAACTCTTTATTACCTTGGAGTCTCTTAACTAGTCTTTCTGTCTTCAGTGTTTCTTCCCTCAAAGTCATCTTTTATATTATTGCTAACTGTAATAGCTCCTTTACACTGCTTACTTTACTAAAGCAGCCTGTCATCCCTACCCCTCCACAATCTGGCCTTGTTCCCTTCTTTCACGTTGTGTTCCCTAAATCCATACTATCCTTGTCCGCTTCTGTGTCAAGAGCCATGAAATTTTCTCTGCAAAAAATGCTGCTTGCTTTCCTTCATCCTACCCCCAAGACAAAAATATTGCTCTTTAAATGTGACACAAGCTTCAAGAGGCAACTCAAATGCTACCTTCTTCACAAAACCATCTCTTATTCCTCCAGTAAGAAATATTTTGTTTATAACTTGTATATACTTTTTATGCCAATACACTAATCATTATTTTTAAGTTCTTTATAAATTCTCTATTTCCAGTTTTCCAGTCTTAAACATTACTCCCTTTCATGTACTCTACGCTCTACCTAAAGCAGCTTTCACATACAAACACACACATATATACAAAACATACATATATACATAATACATACATATATGTGTATGTGTGTATGTGTGTGTTGGTATACACACACACACACACACACACACACAAAGACTGTCCCCCTCTCCTGGAAAGCATTACCTCCTCACCTCTGGCCCTTAGAATCTTTTGTTTCCTTTTAAGATCAACTCAGATGCCATATCCCCCGTGAGACCTTTCCAGAGTCTCCCTGCAGCTAACGCTTCTTAAAGAGACTCACAGTCCATGAGGAAAATGAGGGAGATCTCAGTAGATGAGCGTAAGTAACAGTGGTCTCAGTATCCTTCCTCTGAATCTGTTTCACAAAGACTATTTTTTCTTTATGAAGTCTGGGGTATGACTCAATTACATCTTTTGACTCAAAGGCTATATTAATTATCAAATCTCTCTCTAAACTGAGAGGGGATTTTTTTTTCTTTCTTCCCTGCCCCAAACTATAAATACCAATATGCTAATCAATTCTCAAATTACTCTGACACCTTTAGATAAAATATCCCATACTATTCTTATGGAGAAGGGGGAAAAATGTAGGCTAGAAGATAGATGAATTCAGAACCAGGTGATGTCTAGACTTAAAGAGTAATCATTAGTGGTCAATGTCAGTGTCATTGACAACTTGACAGGAAGTCCTGGAGGATTATGCCAGGCATCTATGCTTAACCTTGTGCTATTTAACATTTTTGTCTGTGACTTGGATAAAGGCATGGATGATGGAATGCTCATCACATTTGAAGATGAGGCTAAGCTGGAAGGATTAGCAAACACTCTGGATGACAGAGTTAGGATTCAGATGGGTCTGGCTACTCTAAAGCAGTAGTTCTCAGACATTTTGGTTCTATGTGGGTACAAAAAATCATCTTTGCAAGTCTGATTTGGGGAAGGTATTGTTAGTAGTTGTTCTGAAAAAAGATCTGAGTGTTTTTAGTGAGTTGTACATCCAGTATGCATCAGAAATGTGATTTGGCAGACAAAAACTTAATGTTATCTTGGGGTGCATCGAGAGTGGAAGAGCTTTGAGCATTAGCAAGGTGATATTCCTACTATACTCTGACATTGTCTGACCCCTTCTGGAGTAGTATCTTCACTTTTGAATGTCTCAGTTTAGAGACATTGGTAAAGTGTAAGGTATCCAGAAGGAGGGGAAATCAAGATAAGGAAGGCCCTCAAGGACATAACGTAGGAGGACTGGTTGAAAGAACTGGAGATGTTTAGCCTAGAGAAGAATCAGTAGGACATAAAACTGTCTTCAAGAATTTGAAAAGCCATCACATGATGAGATCATATCAGGTTTGTTCTCTTTAATACTTTGAGGGCAGAACCAGGGGAAATGGGTAAAAATAACAAAGAGGTTTAATGTTACTAAAAGCAA
This sequence comes from Vombatus ursinus, assembly GCF_900497805.2. Lineage (NCBI taxonomy): Eukaryota > Metazoa > Chordata > Mammalia > Diprotodontia > Vombatidae > Vombatus > Vombatus ursinus. The sequence goes on from NW_020954608.1 coordinate 41,111,237, forward strand.
AACAAACAAACAGACAAAAAACATCCTAACAGAGCTGTACAAAAGTGCACTGGGCTGCCTGGAAAGGTTTTGAGTTCTCTCTCTGGGGAGGTCTGTGAGCCAAGGCTAGATTAACACTTGTCAGGTATGTTATAGTGGAATCCTTAGAGTCTAGAGGTTGGACCAGATGGCCTCTGGGGCCCTTTCCAGCACTCAAATTCTGTGATTCTACTTTATAGTATAATTGAGGTCTAGAAGTGTAAACTTCCCCCTATTCCTACTCTGCCTGCCCCCTTTATTTCCCGTGAGAATTTGGATCTTTTGTTTCTCCCAATGAATTTTGTTATTATTTTGTCTAGCTTGATAGAATATCCCCTGGTAATTTGACTGATATACCACCAAATCAGTAAACTTTATTTAGATATTGTCATCATTTTTATGACATTGGTGTGGACTACCCATGAGCACTCTGATCTGAGTTATTTAAGTCATTATTTCTTCAGCAGGGATTCTTAACCTGATGAACATGAACGTGTATGTATATGTATGAGTGTGTGTGTGAATGTATATTTGTACACAAATATACACATATATATACATGGATACATGCAAGCATGTTTATATATGCTTATATATACATGTATACATTTGTGTGCATTTGTTTAAGTGTGTATATATGTATAAATTCACATACATACATCTATATCTGACCTCAGTCACTTAATAGATGTGTGACTTGGGGCAAGTCACTTAAATTTTGTTTGCCTCTATTTCCTTATCTGTAAAATGGGGATAATAGTAGCCCCTACCTCCCAGGGTTGTTGTGAGGATCAAATGAGATAATATTTATAAAGTTCTCAGCATATTGCCTGGCACATAGTAGATGCTATATAAATGTTAGCTAACATTACACATATATGTATATATATTTTATTTTTTGTATATATATTATACATTGATAACCATATTTCAGTATAATTGACTTCCTTTATAATCCCATTAATTTTATAATTTTATTTCATGCATTTAAAAGCATTATTCTGAAAAGGCAGCCATGGGTTTCACTGAACTTCCAAAAGGGCCAATGACACAAAGATGCTTAAGTATTGTTGCAAAGAATTACTTTGTGATTGTGTCTATAAGAGCCTTGTGTGTGCTTTCGTAAATCAACTCATAAATATTTTGTGTGTTTTGGAGTTCTTTTTGAATGGGACTTCCTTTTCCATTGCTTCCTATTAGATTTTGTTATTAATATATAGAATAATTGAGAGAAATTTCTGCATGTTTTGTATCCAATATAAAATTGAAATCATTCATTATATTTTCAAGTAAAATATATTGGCAAGGTAATATCAACATTCTCTGTCTTAATAAATAAGGATTATAGTTTCAGTCCCACCCTGTTGGTGTCATCTCTGCTTTCTCAGGCATCCTGCCCTTGATTTCATACTATTTTGTCTCTATATCTTATCCTTTTCTTTTTTCTTTTTTCTTTTGTTTATCTTTCTCTTTGTCCATATGTATGATAAGTGTCTATCTCATAATCTGGGATCTGAGAAAATGGATTGGCTTAAAAATCTGTCAGGCATTTTATTGCTGTCATTTACTAAGCACCTGCTTTAAATAAACAGAGGAGAATGAACTCAGTTATATTGTCATGTATAAAGAAAGACATAGAGCCTCTTGAAATTGACATGTATGTTTATGTCATTATATTTATGCCAGATTCTATATTTCCTTTGTGCTTCTCCACTTTCCTTTCCTTTCCTTAAATCTAGGTATATCTGCCTATGACATTTCACGCCCGCCTCCATTTGCTAGTCTGTTAATCTTGTCAATAAAGGAAAGAAGGTTAGTATGGCATGACTTGTTTTCCCATGAACTCATGAGCCTGATGCTGGCTCACAGTAGTTACTAGCCTTTCTAAGTGCTCAAGGGCCATGTCTTTAATAAGGTCCCCTATATTTTGGCTCAAAACTTAAATCAAGGCCATCAGACTATAGTTTGGAAAGTATACCATTTTCCCTAAAGAAAAATTAGGAAAGCATTTTTCTTTCTTCATTCCTCTGGCACCTATCCTATTTTCCACAATTTTTCAAAGATCTCAATTAGTGCTTTCCTAATCATATCTGCAAATTCTTTCAGAACTCGGGGATATATTTCATGCTCTCAGATATAAAGGCATAAATGAAATGTTTACCATGATTTTTAGTGTCGTGAAGCCGGTCCTTTTGCCTGGGGCGTCTTTTGCACCCTTAGACATATCCTCTTCCTGCCGTCTCTTCCTTAGGGCCACCAGGGTCTGTTCTTTCTCATATGAATACACACCAAGAACATACTTTCATCCAAACTGCTGACTTCCCTTCTACACTGGCCCTCTGCCAGTCTCCCAAACCACAAATTGTCATACACTAGCCCTGAGGCAACCTCTTGATGCTCTAAAATATCCCCCACAGAAATGGAAGAACTTATTTCCCCTTGTAGCCACCCCCGCAATAGTGGGATATAGAGAGGAAATCTGAAGGGAGAACATCTGGGTGTCTCTTCTCCCTTCAGTCCCATGGTGTCCTAAAGTCCTGACAACATAAAGAAAGGGAATCTGCTATTAAACACAGCAGCAGATTTTACTGAGTTCTAGTCCCAACTTCTAGTCCCAACTCTCCCCCTCACTTGTTATGTGACCAAATGTAAATCATTAACCTCTTTATATTATATCATATTAATATATATTATATATATGTATATATATATTATACACAGATTTTTCATTTGTCAAAAAGAGGGGGTAATATGCTTTCATTTTAAAGAATTATCTTTAAAATTGTTCCTAATCTTAACAGTACAAAGATTTAAATATATATATGATTTAAAAATTATATATTTAAAAATATATAAATTATATATATATACTTAAAATCATGTGTGCTTATATTAATTTTTCTCTAAATATTCCCCAGTCATTACCAACAACATTGATATCATAAATCATATCATGATGTCAATGATATCATACTCAATAAAGACAGTTAATTGAAATAGCTTTTATTTTTAGTAGAAAGGTGATGCAATGCATTCTCAACATTCCTCTTTATCAAAGTGGTTCAATGTTTGAATTTTAATTCAGAGCAACACCACTGTATAGCAACAAATTAAATTGAAACAAATGTGTTATAACATAGCATAGAGTCTTTTTTTATTTTTGGTCAGTATTTTGCACACATGTCCTATTGAACAAACTTTAAAAATAAAAATGAAAACAAAGCCTTTAATGTATTGATCTATACCAGTAGAACAAATCCATACTTTGGCCATATCTGAAAATGTATGTCTCTTCCTGAATTTTAATTTCATCACCTCTTTGCAAGAAGGTGAGTAGGTTACATCTTCTTTCTTTTGAACTCATTGTTTATCATTGCATTCATTAAAGTTCTAAAATCTGTCAAAGTTGTTTTTCTCTATAATGTTATTATTGTATAAATTGTTGTCATGCTTTTGCTCATTTCACTTAGCATCAGTTCACAGAGATCTTTCCAGTTTCCTCTATAACTATCCATTTAATCCCTTCTTAAAGCACAATATTATTCCATTACATTCATTTGCTACAATGTATTTAGCATTCTGCATGAAGATTCCCTGTACTTTTCAGTTTGGGGCTACTATGAAAAGAGCTACTCTAACTATATTTGTACAAATAAGTCCTTTTCCTCTTTTTATAATGTCTTTGGGGTATAGATCTAATAGGGATATAGCTAGTGGGAAGGGTATATACACCTTAGTAACTTTTTGGGCATAATTTAAAATTATTTTCTATTAAAGTTTCTTAAATTTGCATTTCTTTGATTATTAGTGATTTGGAAAACCTTTTTAATATGGTTCCTGATAGCTTGGATTTCTTCTTTTGAAATCTGCCATGTCCTTAGGCCATTTATTTATTGAGAAAAGGCTCTCAATCTTATAAATTTGAATCAATCTCTTATATATCTTGAATATGAGACCATTATTAAAGACACTTGCTACACATATTTTTTCCATTTGCTTATTTCCCTTCTTTTGTCACCCTAATATTATAGCTAGGTCCTGTTAGTATAAATGATGAATGCTGTAAAGTGGTTGCATTATTTGAATTTGCACCATTTATTTCCATTAGGCTGGAACCAATTATCATATTTTACATAATTATAACTTTGAATAGTGCAAATTTGAATACATGACTTCTTTGCAGGATTCATTATTCACACTAATCAGGACCCAACTGTAGATTTGTTTGTGCAAAACCATTTTAATCTACGTAATCAAAACTACCCATTTTATCTCTTGTGATCTAAAAGATTTTTTCTTCCTTGGTCTTCTGATTTGTTTATGATGTGATCTTTTATATCAAAGTCACATATCCATTTGGAGCTTATTTTGGTGCGTGGTGTGAGTTGTTGATCTAATGGTAATTTCTGCTAGAATGCTGTCCATTTTTCTCAGCAGTTTTTGTCAATGATATACCTCCTTCCTACTTTAAATGATTATTTTGAAAAGAAAATGAGATAATTTATGTACAAATGCTTAAAAATTAAAAAAGCAACTCAGTTATAACAAATATGTATGAAATGGTTATTATGTTCAAGGAAACAAAGTAAAAAAAATGAAACAGTCCTTGCTCTCATGAATATAGTCTGCTCAGGATCTATAACTTATGTACACAGAATTTCAGAGCAATTTCATCAGACAACAATATTAATAACCAAGAAGATTAGGATAGACTATTTGTAGAAAGTATTAAAAATTCAGGGTAGTAATAGTAAATAATAATAATATTAATACTAATGCTAATAATTACAGTGATAAGAGGAATCTGGTAAAAAAAAATCCTTTAAATAGTTTTATACATGAGTAGATATAACAGTGCCATTTATTTTGAAAATTTTGGGAAGGAGCAATGGCCAGGGGAAAAAAGTACTAAATTGTACTTTTTTTTTCATCTTTCATTTCCTCAACTAAAAATCGACTTTGCAATGCAAAATTCCATTACAGGGATTTCATGTTTTCAGTCACTTTTTCTTTCCACTTTTAACTTGTTACCAAAGGTATAACATGGGGAGAAAATGTGAGACAATTCAGTACAAATGCTGCAAGAAATGTCAGCTCACTAAGATGGTAACATAACAGTCTCAGATTTTTATAAGAAGTAAGAGAAATTTAGGTCAGCCATGAAGAGAAATGGTCATTGAAAATATCTAGGGGCTAACAAGAGAAAATAAAAACCTTATTTTGGAAAAAAATACTTTAAAGGATAATATAATCACATCCACATGCCATAATGTGTTTTAACACTTTATATTATATATTTAGCACTTTGTATTATATTTGTACATAATGCTAACAAGTTGGTTATTTAATTCATGCACTCTTTATACATTTAAAGGCTTATTACAACTGTTTCCACATTAATGGCATGTAGCTTTTATCTTCCTAAGGGCAAGGATATATTATACATTTAAATACATATGAAATGTTTTATACACATGCACACATAAATAGAGGCATACTATAGCTCTGTTTATGCATATATATACATATGTATGTACATATTTTAATATATGTATACATGCATATATTGTTCCAAAAGACTTAAGAATACCCTCTTAATTACAGCATAACAAGTAGGTAAATATTTAAATTATTTTTGTAATAATGATAAAACAGATAGCAGTTTACAGCACTTCAAAATTTTTAAAGTGCTTTACTTTTATATAATCATGATAATTAATTGAAACGACAATACTTCAGCAGATTCATGATCTTATCCATGTGAATGAATTCACCACTGTGAATTACAAATACATGAATTACCATGTCTTTTCCTTCTATTTCTTTGTTGTCCCTAAGTTATCTACAGATTCTTTCTACCCAAGGATTTGGTTATCTGCCTTTATGTCTTGGAATAGTTATTATATGAAAGTAGAATAGTGAGGCTGCCCATGTGGTATCCCTGCATTACCTGCCCACATTTTCTGATCAAACATGTCCCAGATGATGCCTTTAATGTCAATCACTTCTGATAGTCATTCAGTCAACAAGTATTATTAAGTACATATATATATATATATACATAATATGTATATATATATTTTTTACTATGTGCCAGCACTGTACTGAGAACTCAGGATAGAGAGAAAGGCAAAAAATTACTCCCTACTTTCAATGGGTTCAAATTCTAATGGGGAAGAAACCATGCAAATAATTATGTACATATGAGAGGTATACAGTATAAATAGAAAGTAATCTCATAGAGAAGGTATTCACATAGGATAGTAGGTAGAGCATAGAGAAGATCCAAAAGTCCTTCTGCAGAAGTGTTATTTAAACTGAGTTTTGAGAGAAGATGAGAATCAAAAGTGAGGGAGAGAAAGCATCCCAGAGTTGGAAAATAGAGTACAAATACAAAAAGTAATGTCATATATGGGGAACAGTAAGAAGGCCAGTGTATAACCACTGGTAATATACACCAATACACCCATGTGTCTATCCTTTGCCCTTTGGGTCATCTGCAACCATGAAATAAATAAGACAATTAATTAACAGATATGTTCTGAGTACCCACTATGTGAATGACATTGTGCTAAATTTTCTTATAGCACATTTTCTGAAATTGTCCTTTGTCCCTGTAGTCTATATTGTAACCTATTTATTCATTTATCTATCATATTTCCAGACTTGAATTGTCAGGTCCTTAAATATAGGTCCAATATAGGTTAGTAGAACCCATACTCTGTTTCATCATTGTATCTCTGGATAAAAGGTGGTTTTCTCATTCACAGAGTTCCTTATGCCAATGAAATCACTGGCCAAGTCCTATCTTCATCCCTGATGAGAGCAAAGTTCACTGACAATAATGGGTTTTTAATAAGTGGTTATTTATTGACAGAACATATAAAGTAAAAGACCTGAAATATTATGAATGATACTTTTTAGTGTTCCAAATTTCTAGTTTGGATCACAGTGTATGTTAAAGTGGTCCAAGTCATAAATGAATTAGAAGTTCACTTGTGTACTTACAATTTGGCTATTTTATGTATGAGAAAAAATGAACAAAGAAGAAAACACTGCTTAGAAAAAATAAGAGGAAGAAATAAAAGGAGATCAGATAAAAGAAATCAAACCAATTGAATGCTAAATATGTAGAATTAACAATTATTGGGGCAGAGTTAAATACTTGGGAGGATAAATGGTTAAAAATAAGGCCCATAAAGTGAAACCCACTGGAGAAAGAAACAAAGGACCTGATAGAGTTAATTACTTAGGACATTAAAGGATAGAAAAATCATTTTTTTAAGTTGAGATGAGTTTATAGGATATTTACATATAGGATAGAAGGAAAATTTAAGAAATATCTTCAGCATGCTACTGTTTCTTGCTCTAGTTGGTTTTTTAAAAAAAGCTTTTTTTTAGAACTTTTTTTATAGTTTTGGCATGTCTAATATTGACCAATTCTGTAATTCCCATTTTGCAGATGGGAGAACTGATTAATAATATAATTAAATGACTTTTACTTGAGTCACATTTCAAAGTATTATTGTAGAGTAGACTATAATTAGAAATACTGTGTTCTTGTTTCTAGAATAGTGATTATTCAATTTAATTGTTTGGATACTGCTAAGTTTTCAGTACATTTCCTATATAGTTTGACTACTTTTTAAACCCAGCATAGTAATGCCTAATTTATCTGATATTTTCAAGAAATTAAGTATTCTATACAGTTGATTTTTTTTTCTTCAGATTAATTAGTGCCGTTTGTATGACGGGCTGGTTGGCATAGTGTATAGTGATCAGGCCTCGGTGTCAAGACAACCTAGGTTCAAATTCTGCCCCGACACATACTGATTCTTTGATCCTAGGCAAATGACTAAATTTCTCAGTGCTCCTGGGCAACTCTCTGAGATTTAAAAAAAAAAAAATTGGCACAACAGTTGCACAATTGTACAGCCATGCCTATTTGCTTTGGCGGAGGGAAGTTCCTGGGCTGGGGAACCTATGGCCTTGAGGCCCTCAGTTGAAGCCATTTGACTTATTGGGGCTGCACTCGAGGACCTAGAGAGTCACATGTGGCCTCGAGGCCACAGATTTCCTACCCCTGGGCTAGACAAAATTAAACCAAACCAAACTAAAAAATTCTAAAGCTTACCACTTTCAACACCAATTATTTAAAAAAAAATTACAGTAAAAATCTTTTTAAAGTCTTATACTGTCATGATTTTTTTTTCTAAAACAGAGCATGCTGAAGAAAATGGTGTTATTTTATCTTTTCTTGATTACTCAGGCCAACAGTTGGCATGATATCACACAGTATTCCTGTCTTCTCTCTTGGGTCAGCTATCCTCTTTGCCATGAGCTGCCTGTCTATTTATCTGCTTTTAGTCTGCTGAGGTCTACAAAATCAGACAACCAAGGTGGTTAAAAATGCATATAAGCTAAGAATCAAAAAATACTAAATGAACATCTGAAGGCCTTTTCTACAAAGGGGACCTGCTATTTCAAGCCTCCCTAGGATTTCCTCCCCATATGCCCTTTTCACCCCAAATTTCCTTTTTCTTGAGTGATAGGGTTGCAGAAAATCTGAATTTGGTTAAAAGAAATGTATTTTAAAAGCTCTTAAAAAAAACTATTCATTCTTTGACTTCCTAGTTTAGAATCAGTCTGTTTCATGTTTACTTTCCCCTACTCTAGCTATTGGAGAGCAGACAGTATGAAATTTCCTGAATTTGAATTACAAACTGAAAGTGGACAGTTCAGATGAAAAACCTAGTGTGCCTTCAACACACATACACACACACACATTATCCTATCTCATAAATGATTTTGTAAATATGTAAATAAATAATCAAATGATATAATATTTGTAAAACACTTAGAAAGTACAATGCCTGGCACGTAATTGGTGCTTAATAAATGCTTGTTTCTCTTTTCCCTTTAAAAAAAAAACTCTACCTTCTTTTTTTAAAGAAAGAATTTAAATTCCTCTTAAATTTTGAAATAGACATGGAATTTAACCACAGTTGGCAGTTGGCCTCGTGACTGTTTTATTTATTACGCCCAAATCCACAGTAAGAGATAGTGAGATCCATAGAAACTCTTATTTGTATTTCTACCATTACAGAAGCACACATACAAAATGCAGGAATTAGAGTTAGATGATTCTAGCCACTCTTGAACAATAAATTAAGGAAATGTGGAAAAATACTGAAAATAGCCCTTTCCATGCTAGAAATCGGTGCTTCTAAGGAAAAAATGTTCCATGTCCCTAACGCTTTTTATCCGGCAAATTGTGAAACAAAACAGCACAGGAAGCCCACATTCTATATTAGATCACTCTATACTTTTGTCTCTGTTATATTCCTATCTAACTACCACCCATTAGGTGGGCCTTCAGATCTCAAAGCTAAGCAGTGCTACTGTGTCCAGAGGCAGAAGTAATTGCCTTCTTCTCCTGAATATTGTTTTTAAAAAGAAAGAAGGAAGCCAGATAAATTCTCTAAATAAAGGGAAAAAAAACTATCAATTGCAAACACGAAGGTATTTTTCCTTCCTGAAATCCTTTCCTTTCCATATTATTCCATATTATTATATAATATATAATATAATTATTATATAATATAATCATATTATTCTAAATATTGAAGATATATTGCTGATAACAGATCAGAATTAACTTTTTGGTCTTCTCTGAACAGAACCATTACCCTAAGTTTGGGACAAGCCTTAAAACAGCTTATGACATTACATTAATTTCATTTTATGGATTCATCCTCCATTCAGTGTCACACTGATGTAGGCATGCTATAGAATTTAAGAAAATAATTACCCTTGGACAGTAAGAATTAATCAAAGCCAATGATTTTGTTGTTTTTCCTGTAGGCAGTTAGAAATGGATACAGTGTACTTTCCAGTTCCGCCTGTACTTACTCAGATAAGTTCTATAGCATCAAGGAGGATTGATAGAAGGTTCATATAGGGAAGAACAAAATCAAAGTTTTGTGTAGGCAGTCCCTTAATGGTATAACTTTGTGGGCATAGAGACAAGCCCCTGTAGAAATAAAATGCCTCCCACTTTGTTGATGCCTGATGCTGTTACCTTCTGAGAATCTAGTTTAAGCCCATGACCCTTTTAAAGTAATTCTCCCTCGGTAAAGAAAAATTTTAAGCTGTTATCCAGTTGAGATACAGACGCCTACTCTGTGAATATGGATTGGAAGATTATTCCAAGAGGAGGGCCATTAAATGGATGAAGCTCCTAAGGTCCACTTTAGTAAGAGAAAATGGGGGAAAAAAAGGGAGAGACCATAGAATTATTTCCTTCCTTCCTTCCTTCCTTCCTTCCTTCCTTCCTTCCTTCCTTCTCTCTCTGTCATAATAATTGCCTGCCCAGCAGCATTTTGGCCTGGAAGAGCAGCAGCAAAATTTGACACTGGATGGTTACTGAGGAGGTTATATGGTGGGTCAAGTGAAAAATATCTTGTTGTGGAAATGCCAAAGATGTGTGAAAAAAAAACTTTTTTATTATAAGCTTGATGTTGTTCTCATAAAATAATATATCAGCCCAATAAACATGAGGGTATATAATTTAAATTTCAACGTGGTGAGGTAACAGTTCATCAGTATTGTCCAAAGATACATTTTATTTCAAATGGCAGGAAGGAATCTGAAGATATTCTTCTATAATAATCTATACTTTTTCTATTATAATTTAAACTCAGTTCCCCTCACTCTGGTATCAACAGAGAGGGAGAACAGCTGGTCACAATTCTCCATGTAATAATTCATTGAAGACTATGAGATTTAAATGTTCCAATTTCTCTATTTCCCCCAAGATAGGCTTCTAATGCAATAGGTCTGGAGTTAGGAATATCTTAGTTCAAATTTGACTTTAGACATTTACTTACTAACTCTATGACCCCGGGCAAGTCACTTAACCCTACTTGCCCCAGTTTCTTCACCTGTAAAATGGGGTATAATAGTAGCTACCTCCCAAGGTTTTTGTGAGGATCAAATGAAATAATAATTGTAAAGTGCATAGCACAGTGCCTGGCACATATTAAGTGTTATATAAATATTAGCTATTATTATTAATGTGCTTGATAATTCTCTTTAAAGGATCAACTCTTTAAGCTATATATAGTTTGTGGTATTTGTATAAGAGAGAATTTTATAATCTTTGGTTTTCTAGATTTTTTTAAAAAATTTGAGACCAAGTAATTGTTTCTTTATCCCAGAGTTTAAAAGGAACCTCCAGAAGTTATCCCCTAATTAAGTTATTCATAGTCAGAAATTGGTATCCTGCCTTTCCTGTTTTAGCCACAGGCACATTTTTAAAAACCTTTTCTTTTCATACTCACTAAAGAAAGTCACTCAATCATAGCTTGTGGGAAATGTCAAACGGCTGATATAAGCTCCCTATGCCAATAAGCAGGACTAAATTAATTTCAATAACTCTATAACTATGGGTGTCTTTCTTAGAAATCACTAATATTCTCACCTGAAAGCAATTCCAATAATTTCACTTGTAATAAGAATTTTAAACTCTGTTAAAGCAGCATTAGATGAATTCTAACTTATTTATCCCATGTATTACAATACCAAATTTTTATTTAACATGATAAGCCTTTTATGTGATATTTTATGATTATTTCCTAAAAAAAAATCATCTAAGACTTAAATCTTGATTTTTCTTATTTTAAGTTAAAACTAGCACCAATCCTACCAGAAACAAACTTCATCAAATCTACTCAGAAATCCTACCACATTTTGTCTCTCATGGTATTTTGGTTCTTTGATGTGGCCTTAGTTAAGTTATTGAGGGTTCAGCAAATGAAAAGAATGACTACTTTTTCTTCTCAGAATCACAAAATGCACCAAATCATTAATAATAAGATAAATTAAAATTAAAACTATTTTGATCTAACAGTCTTCAAAATTGTAAATATGATAAAAAGTGAAACTAGCCAATAGAGTATTGCAGGAGCCACAGTAAGTTAGGCATACTAATATACTATTAGAGGAGCTGTGAATTGACCCAAGTATTTTGCAAATCTGTTTGGAATTATACAATAAAAATAATAAAGTTGTTCACATAATTTGATGTAGCAATCCCCATTCCTGGAAATATACTCCAAAGAGTTCAATGTCAAAAAGAAAGCTCACATATTCACCAAAATATTCACAGCAATGTCCTTGTATTTTAGTAGTATTTTACTTTTTCCCAATTACTTATCAAGACAATTTTTAGTATTCATTTTTACAAGATTTTGAGTTCCAAATTTTTGTCCCTCTCTCCCTCCCTCCCCTTCATTCTTCCTAAAATGGTAAACAATTTGATAAGATTATACATGTGCTATCATGTAAAATCTATTTTGGTATTTGTCACAGTGGTGAAAGAAGAAACAGATCAAAAGAAAAAAATTAAAAATAATAAAGTATGTGAAAAAATATACTTTGAACTGCATTCAGAATCATCAGTTCTTTATCTGAGTGTGTATAACATTTTCCTTCAAGAGTCCTTTGTACTTGTCTTGGATCATTCTGTCCCTGAGAAGAGCTGAGTCATTCATAGTTGATCATGACACAACATTGCTGATAGTGGATACAATGTTTTCCTAGTTCTGCTCATTGCACTTTGTGTCAGTTCATGCAAGTCTTTCCAGGGTTTTCTGAAATCTATCTGTTCATCCTTTCTTATTACACAATAGTATTCCATTACATTCATATACCAAAGCTTGTTCAGCCATTCCCCAAGTAATGAGTGTCACCTTAATTTCCAATATTTCACCACCATGGAAAGAGCTGCTATAAATATTTTTGCACATGTAGGTTCTTTCCCCCTTTTTATGATCTCTTTGGGATACAGCACTGAGTGGTATTGCTGGATCAAAGGGTATGCACAGTTTGATTGCCTTTTGAGTATAGTTCCAAATTGCTCTCCAGAATGGCTGGATCAGTTCACAACCACCAACAATGTATTAGTGTCCCAATTTTCCCACATTTTCCCTTACACTTACCATTTTCCTTTTTTGTCATATTAGCCAATCTGATAGGTATGAGGTGGTACCTCAGAGTTGTTTTAATTTGCATTTCTCTAATCAAAAGTGATTTAGAGCATTTCTTAATATGCCATAGATAGCTTTGATTTCTTCATCTGAAAATTACCTTTTCATCTCTATTGACCATTTATCAATTGGGGAATGGCTCATATTCTTATAAATTTGATCAGTTTTCTATATATATGAGAAATGAAACCTTTATCAGAGACACTTGCTGTAAAGATTGTTTCCCAGCTTTCTTCTTTCCTTTGAGTCTTTGATGCATTGGTTTTGTTTGTACAAAAGCTTTTCTGTTTAATATAATCAAAATGATCTATTTTGCATTTCATAATGCTATCTCTTGTTTGTTCATGGATTCTTCCTTTCCCCATAGATCTGACTGGTAGACTCTTCCTTGCTCTTTTAATTTGCTTCTGTGTCACCCTTTATGTCTAAATCATGTACCCATTTTGACCTTATGGTATATGGTGTGAGATGTTGGACTATACCTAGTTTGTATTATATTGTTTTCCAGTTTTTCCAGCAGTTTTTGTCAAATAGTAAGTTCTTATACCCAAAGCAGGGGTCTTTGGATTTATCAAACACTATGTTAATATGGTCATTGACTACTGTGTCTTGTGTGTCTAATCTTTTCCACTGATCCACCACTCTATTTTTTAGCCAGTACCAGACAGTTTTGATGATTACTTCTTTATACTATAGTTTGAGATCTGGTATTGCTAGGCCACCTTTATTTTTTTTTTCATTAATTCCCTTGACCTTTGGTTTTCCAGGTGAATTTCATTTTTTTTTTGGCTATGCAATGGGGTTAAATGACTTGCCCAGGGTCACACAGCTAGTAAGTGTTATGTGTCTGAGGCCAGATTTGAACTCAGGTCCTCCTGAATCCAGGGCCAGTGCTCTATCCACTGTGCCACCTAGCTGCCCCCAGATGAATTTCTTTGTTGCCCTTTCTAGCTCTATTAAATTATTTTTGGTAGTTTGATTGGCATGGCATTGAATAAGTAAATTAGTTTAGGCGAAATTTTCATTCTTATTATATTGGCTTTGCCTACCCATGAGCAACTGATATTTTTCCAATTGTTTAGACCTGACTTTATTTGTGTGAAAAGTGTTTTGTAATATGTGGCCATATACTTTCTTGGTTTGTCTTGGCATGTAGACTCCCAAGTATTTTATATTGTTTACAGTTATTTTATTTTAATTTATTTTTTTTTTTTGGTGAGACAATCAGCGTTAAGTGACTTGCCCAGGGTCACACAGTTAGTAAGTGTCAAGTGTCTGAGGCCAGATTTGAACTCAGGTTTTCCTGACTCCAAAGCTGGAGCTCCATCCACTGTACCTAGCTGCCCCTTTGGTTATTTTAAATAGAATTTCTCTTTCTATTCATTGCTACTGGACTTTGTTGGTTATATAAAGAAATGCTGATGATTTATGTGGTTTTATCTTATATCCTGCAACTCTGCTAAAGTTGTTAATTATTTCAAGTAGTTTTTGGTTGATTCTCTAGGGTTCTCTAAGTATACTATTGTATCATCTGCAAAGAGTGATCTTTTGTTTACTCATTGCCCATTCTAATTCCTTCAATTTCTTTTTCTTCTTATTGCTGTAGCCAACATTTCTAGTACTATATTGAATAATAATAGTGATAATGGGCACCCTTCTTTCACCCTGGATCTTATTGGAAAGGCTTCTTAGCTTGTCCCCATTACATATAATGCTTGCTGATGGTTTTAGATAAATACTGCTTATCATTTTAAGGAATACTTCCTTTATTCCTATACTCTCTACTGATTTCAATAGAAATGAGTGCTGTATTTTGTTAAAAGTTTATTCAGTGTCTATTGATATGATCATATAATTTCTGTTGGTTTTGTTATTGATATGGTCAATTATGCTGATAGTTTTCCTAATATTGAGCCAACTCTTTATTCCTGATATAAATCCCACCTGGTCATAGTGTATAATCCTTGTGATATATTGCTGTAATCACCTTGCTAGTGTTTTGTTCAAAATTTTTGCATCAATATTCATTAGGGAAATTGGTCTGCAATTTTCTTTTTTTTCTTTTTTTTTATGTAACAATCTTTTTTTTAATTTATTTTTAGTTTTCAACATTTATTTCCACAAGATTTTGAGTTCCAAATTTTCACCCCATCTCACCCTTCCCCCCACCTCAAGATGGCATGCATTCTGAATACCCCTTCCCCTAGTCTGCTTTCCCTGATATCTCTCCCCACCCCTTCCCCTTCTATTTTCCTGTGGGGCAGGATAGATTTCTGTACCCCATTTCCTGTATTTCTTATTTCCCAGTTGCATGTAAAAACATTTCTTTTTAAACATGTGTTTTTAAAATTTTGGGCTCCAAATTTTCTCCCTTCCTCCCTCCCCACCCACCCTCATTGAAAAGGCAAGCTATACATGTGCACTTATGCAAAACACTTCCATAGTAGACATGCTGTGAAAAACTAACTCTATTTCCCTTAATCCTATCCCACCCCCCCATTTATTCTATTCTTTCTTTTGACCCTGTCCCTCCTCAGAAGTATTTGCTTCTGATTGCCCCCTTTCCCAATCTGCTCTCCTCTCTATCATCCCCCTACTCTCATGTCCCCTTCCCCTCCTATTTTCCTGTAGGGTAACACAGATTTCCATACCCAATTGAGTGTGTATGTTATTCCCTCCTTAATTCAAATCCTATGGGAATAAGATTCACTCATTCCCTTTCACCTTCCCCCATTTCCCCTCCACTGTAAGAGCCTTTTCTTTTCTGTTTTTTTTTGTGAGATAATTTACCCCATTCTACCTTTCCCTTTCTCCTTCTCCTAGTATAATCCTCTCTCACCCCTTAATTTTATTCTCCAGATACGACCCTTTCATCTTCAACTCACCCTGTGCCCTCTATCTATCTATCTTCCTAGTATAATCCTCTTTCACCCCTTATTTTTATTCTCCAGATATGACCCTTTCATCTTCAACTCACCCTGTGCTCTCTATCTATCTATCCATCCATCTATCTATCTATCTATACATATGTACTTATAATTTTTCCCCCCAACTACCCTAATACTGACAAAAGTCTCATGAGTTACAAATATCATCTTTCCATGCAGGATTGTAAACAGTTCAACCTTAATAAGTCTCTTATGATTTCTCTTTCCTGTTTACCTCTTCATGTTCCACTTGAGTCTTGTATTTGAAAGTCAAATTTTCTATTTAACTCTGGTCTTTTCATCAAGAATGCTTGAAAGTCCTCTATTTCACTGAATGACCATTTCTTCCCCTGAAGAATTATACTCAGTTTTGCTGGGTAGTTGATTCTTGGTTGTAATCCTATCTCCTTTGCCCTCTGGAATATTATATTCCTTGCCCTGCGATCTCTTAATGTAGAAGCTGCTAAATCCTGCACTATCCTGATTGTGTTTCCACAATACTTGAATTGTTTCTTTCTGGCTGCTTGTAATATTTTCTCCTTGACCTGGGAACTCTGGAATTTGGCTACAATATTCCTAGGAGTTTTCCTTTGGGGATCTCTTTCAGGTGGTGATCGGTGGATTCTTTCAATTTCTATTTTGCCCTCTGATTCTAAAATATCGGGGCAGTTTGCCTTGATAATTTCTTGAAAGATGATGTCTAGGCTCTTTTTTTGATCATGGCTTTCAGACAGTCCAATAATTTTTAAATTCTCTCTCCTGGATCTATTTTCCAGGTCAGTTGTTTTTCCAATGAGATATTTCTCATTGTTTTCTATTTTTCATTCTTTTGGATTTGTTTTACAGTGTCTTGATTTCTCATAAAGTCACTAGCTTCCAATTGCTTTATTCTAATTTTTAAGGAAGTATTTTCTTCAGTAATCTTTTGGACTTCCTTTTCCATTTGGCCAATTTTGCTTTTTAGGGCATTCTTCTCCTCATTGACTTTTTGGACCTCTTTTGCCATTTGGATCAGGCTACTTTTTAAGGTGTTATTTTCTTCAGTATTTTTTTGGATCTCCTTTAGCAAGCTGTTAACTTGCTTTTCACGATTTTCTTGCATCACTCTCATTTCTCTTCCCGGTTTTCCCTCTACTTCTCTTACTTGATTCTCAAAATCCCTTTTGAGCTCTTCCAAGGCCTGGGACTGATTCATATTTTTTTTTTGAGGCTTTGGATGTAGGAGCTTTGACTTGGTTTTCTTCTTCTGGTTGTATGTTTTGATCTTCTTTGCCACCAAAGTAAGATAATATAGTCTGACTCTTTTTGTGCTGCTTGCTCATGATCCCAACCAATTACTTGAGTTTAAACTCTTTGTTAAGGTAAGAGTCTGTTTCCAATGTGGAGAATGTAATGTCCCAAGCTTCAGGGGTTTGTACAGCTGTTTTCAGAGATACTTCTAGGGACCTGAAAAGTGTCAGTTCTTCCGAGGTGCTATGGTAAAGGGTGAGGTGTTTCCTCTCCATGGCCACAACAAGCTCTACCACACCAGTGCTCCTCCTCACCCCAGGACCATCCCTCAGAACTGTGACCCAGATCCAAGCACGGGCAAAGCAAGAGATTCCTGCCTCAGCACTGACAAAGAGATCCTTGCAATCCCCCTCTGATCAGCCACAGAAGCTCAGGAGGCAGCCACGGCCCGAACTCCAGACTTGTGGCTGAGACCTAGCTTCTTCTCTCACCGCAATAACAGACTTTTCCCACTGACCATCTAAGTTGTCTTTGGCATTCGTGGGTTGAGAAGTCTGGAAACTGCCACAGCTGCCTGCGATTCAGTCCTCTGAGGCCTGCTCTAGGGTCACTGAGGCCTGCATGCCCACACCAAACTGCGCTCCTCTCCCTGCCCAGCGTGATATACCTTTCCAATCAACCATCCAGGTTGTCTTGGGCTGGAAATTTGTTTTACTCTGGTTTTTTTGTGGGTTCTGCTGCTTTAGAATATGTTTAGAGCCATTTTTTATAGGTATTTGGAGAGGTTTGGGGGAGAGGTCTAGCAAGTCACTGCTTTCCCTCTGCCATCTTGGCTCCCCCCTGTAATTTTCTTTCTCTCTTTGACTCTTCCTGGAGTAGGTATCAGCACCATATTTATGTCATAAAAGGAGTTTGGTAGGACTCCTTCTTTGCCTATTTTTCCAAATAGTTTATACAGAATTGGAATTAATTCTTATTGAAATCTTTGGTAGAATTCATTTGGGAACCCATTTGGCCCTAGAGTTTTTTTCTTAAGGAGTTCATTAATGGTTTGTTCAATTTCTTTTTCTAAGATGGGGCTATTTAGGCATTCTATTTCCTGATCTGCTAATCTGGGTAATTTATATTTAAATATTCATTGATTTCATTCAGACTGTCAAATTTATTGACATATGATTGGGCAAAATATTTGTTGATGATTTCTTTAATTTCTTCTTCATTGGTGGTGATTTCAACCTTTTCATTTTTGATGCTGGATATTTGGTTTTCTCCTTTCTTTTTTTTAATCAACTTAACCAAATAACTTATCTATCTTACTGATTTTTTTTTCACAAAAGCAGCACTGGGATTTATTTATTAGCGCAATAGGTTTTTTTATTTCAATTTTATTAATCTCACCTTTGATTTTCAGGATTTCCAATTTGCTGCTCAATTGGTGATTTTAATTTGTTCTTTTTTCTAATTTTATTTAGTTGCATGCCCAATTCATTAATCTGTTCTTTTTCCATTTTATTGATGTAAGAATTCAGAGAAATAAATTTCCCCCTAAATACTACTTTGGATGCATCCCATAAATTTGGCATGTTGTCTCATTGTTGTCATTCTCTTTAATGAAATTATTGATGGTTTCTATGATTTGTTCTTTGACCCACTTATTCTTTAGGATTAGATTATTCAATTTCCTCTTCATTGGTGGTAGATTTACCCTTTTAATTTTTTGATGCCAGTAATTTGGTTTTCTTCTTTCTTTTTTAAATTAAATTAACCAAAGATTTATCTATTTTATTTTTTTTCATAAAACCCACTTTTAGTTTTATTTGTTAGTTCAGTAGTTTTCTTAATTTCAATTTTATTAGTCTCTCCTTTCATTTTCAGTATTTCTAATTTGGTATTTGAGGATTTTTAATTTGTTCTTTTTCTAGTTTTTTTAGTTGCATGCCCAATTCATTGATCTCCTCTTTCTCTATTTTATTCATGTAAGCATTTAGAGATTTAAAACTTCCCCTAAGAACTGCTTTCATTGCATCCCATAAATTTTGGTATGTTGTCTCATTATTGTCATTCTCTTGAATGAAGTTATTGATTGTTTCTATGATTTCTTGTTTGGTCCATTCATTATTTAGGATTAGATTATTTAGTTTCCAAATAATCTTTAGTCTATCTTTCCATGGCCCTTTATTACATATATTTTTTATTGCATCATGATCTGAAAAGGATGCATTTAATATTTCTACCTTTCTGTATTGGATTATGAGGTTTTTATGCCCTAGTGCATGGTCAATTTTTGTGTATGTGCCATCTACTGATGATAAGAAAGTATATTCCTTTCTGTCCTCATTCAATTTTCTCCAGAGGTCTACCATATCTAACTTTTCTAAAATTCTATTCACCTCCTTAACTTCTTTCTTATTTATTTTGTGGTTAGATTTATCTAGTTCAGAGAGGGGGAGGTTGAGGTCCCCAACTAGTATAGTTTTGCTGTCTATTTCCTTCTGTAATTCCCTGAACTTCTCCTCTAAGAATTTGGATGCTATACCACTTGTTGCATTTATGTTTAGTAATAATATTGCTTCATTTTCTGTGGTGCCTTTTAGCAGGGTGTAGTTTCTTTCCTTATCTCTTTTAATAAGATCTATTTTTACTTTCGCTTTCTCTAAGGTCAGGATTGCTACCTCTGCTTTTTTCTTTTTTTTTTTACTTCAGCTGAAGCACAATATATTTTACTCCAGCATTTTACCTTTCCCCGGTGTGTGTCCATCTGCTTCAAATGTGTTTCCTGTAAACAGTATATTGTAGGATTATGGTTTTTAATCCATTCTGCTATCTGCTTCCATTTTATAAGAAAGTTCATTCCATTCACATTCACAGTTATGATTACTATCTTTGTCTTTCTCTCCATCCTCTTTCCCTCCTGTTTATGCTCTTCTTTCTCCTTTCTCCCTTTCTCTCTTCACTAGTGTTTTGCTTTTGATCACTGCCTCCCTCAGTCCCACCTCCTTCAGTCCACCCTCCCTTCTATTAGTCCCCTCCTTTTTCTTTCCATTTACCCTTACTACTTCTTTCCTTCCTTCTATCCCTCCTTCCCTTTTCTTTCCCCTTTTCCCTCCTACTGCCTATAAGGCAAGTTAGATTTTTATGCCTAACTGATTGCTATTCTCTCCTTGAGCCAAATCTGATGAGAGTAAGGTTCAAACAATGCTCATCTCCTTTCCTTCTTTCCCTCTACTGTAATTGGTTTTTGTGCCTTTTCTTGTAACCTAATATTTACCCTTGTCTGCCTCCTTTTTTCCTTTTCTTCCAGTACAATCCCTTAATTAGATCTGATTAATTCACTTACTTAGATCCATTTAACCCACTTAATTAGACTTTTTTATCATTACATCAAAATCAACTTATACCCACCCCCTCTGTCTACGTATACCCCTTTAACATGGTGTGATAACAATACAGTTCTCAAGAGTTACAAGTGTCATCTTCCCTTGTAGGAATGTAAACTGTTTGACCTTATTAATAACATGTTGGTTTTTTTGTCCTGTTTACCTTTTTATATCTCTCTTAAGTCTTTTATTTGAAGATCAAATTTTCTGTTGAGTTCTGGTCTTTTTATCAGGAAGATTTGGAAGTCCCCTATTTCATTGAATGTCCATCTCCTCCCCTGAAAGATTATGCTCATTTTCACTGGCTGATGCTTGGTTGTAATCCAAGCTCCTTTGCCTTACAAAATATTATCTTCCATGCCCTATGATCTTTTAAAGTAGAAGTGGCAAGATCCTATGTAATCCTTACTGTAGTTCCATGATATTTAAATTATTTCTTTCTGGCTGCTTGAAGTATTTTCTCTTTGACCTGGTAATTTTGGAATTTGGCCATTGTATTCCTTGGCATTTTCAATTTGGAATCTCTTTTAGGAGGTGATCAGTGGATTCTTTCTATGGCCATTTTACCCTCTGGTTCTAGGACCTCAGGGAAGTTTTCCTTGATGATTTCCTGAAAGATGCTGTGCAGGCTCTTTTTTCATCATGGTTTTCAGGGAGACCAATAATTTTTAAATTGTCTCTCCTGAATCTATATTCCAAGTCAGTTATTTTACCAATGAGGAAGGTATTTTATGTTTTCATCTGTTTTTTCATTCTTTTGTTTCTGTTTGACTGATTCTTGCTCTCTCATAAAGTCATTAGCTTCCACTTGCCCAATGCTAATTTTTAACAAATTGTTTTCTTCTATTACATTTTGTACCTCCTTTTCCATTTGGCCCATTTTACTTTTTAAGGAGCTCTTCTCCTCAGTGAGTTTTTGTGCCTCCTTTTCCATTTGGCCAATTCTGTTTTTTAAGGAGTTGTTTTCTTCCGTGTACTTTTTTCCAGTTGGCCAATTGTATTTTTTAAGGACTTGAGTTCTTCAGTCTACTTTTTTCCTATTTGGCCAATTGTATTTTTTTTCTGTACCCCATTTCTTGTATTTCTTATTTCCCAGTTGCATGTGAAAACTTTTTTTTAAACATGTGTTTTTAAAACTTTGGGTTCCAAATTTTCTCCCTTCCTCCCTCCCCACCCACCCTCATTGATAAGGCAAGCAACTAAATGTAGGTTATATATGTGCAGTTATGCAAAACACTTCCATAGTAAACATGCTGTGAAAAACTAACTCTATTTCCCTTAATCCTATCCCACCCACCCATTTATTCTATTCTTTCTTTTGACCCTGTCCCTCCTCAGAAGTATTTGCTTCTGATTACTCACTTTCCCAATCTGCCCTTCTCTCTATCATTCCCCTACTTTCTTGTCCCCTTCCCCCCCATTCTCCTGTAGGGTAAGACAGATTTCCAAACTCAATTGAGTGTGTATGTTATACCCTCCTTAAGTCAAATCCTCTGAGAATAAAATTCACTCATTCCTTCTCACCTTCCCCCGTTTCCCCTCCACTGTAAGAGCCTTTTCTTTTCTTTTTTTTTATGGGATAATTTACCTCATTCTACCTCTCCCTTTCTCCTTCTTCTAGTATATTCCTCTCTCACCCCTTAATTTTATTCTCCAGATATGATACCTTCATTTTCAACTCACCCTCTGCCCTCTATCTATCTATGTCTATATATACATACATTTAATTTTTTCCCCTCCAACTACCCTAATACTGACAAAGGTCTCATGAGATACAAATATCATCTTTCCATGCAGGAATGTAAACAGTTCAACCTTAATAAGTCTCTTATGATTTTCTCTTTCCTGTTTATCTCTTCATGTTCCACTCGAGTCTTATATTTGAAAATCAAATTTTCTATTCAACTCTGGTCTTTTCATCAAGAATGCTTGAAAGTCCTCTATTTCACTGAATGACCATTTTTCCCCTGCAGGATTATACTCAGTTTTGGCTGGATAGGTGATTCTTGGTTGTAATCCTATCTCCTTTGCTCTCCAAAATATTCAATTGTAATTTTTTTAAGGCAATTAGAGTTAAGTGACTTGCCAGGGTCACACAGCTACTAAGTGTCAAGTGTTTGGTCTGAGGCCAGATTTGAGCTCAGGTCCTCCTGACTTCAGGGCTGGTGCTCTATCCACCATGCCACCTAACTGCCCCAGTCAATTGTATTTTTTTAAGGACTTATTTTTGATGGTTAATTTTTGTCCTTCCTTTTCCAAGCTATTGACTCTCTCTTGCATACCTCTCATTTCTTTTCCCAATTTTTCTTCTACTTCTCTTATTTGACTTTTAATATCCTTCTTGAGTTCTTCCAAGAAGTCTTTCTGGGCTTCAGACCCATTCATATTCCATTTTGAGGTTTCACATATTGGTTTGTTGACAATGTGACAACATCTTCAGAATTTCTGCCTTGATCTTCCCCGTCCCCATTGTACATTTATTTTTGCTCATGGTATTTGCTTATTTCCTGGCCTTTAAAAAAATTGAGTTCTCCTGCTAGGGAGCAGGGGGCACTGACCCAAGCTTCTTATACTGGGAGCCCAGGGCCTGGTCACTGGTTTTGTGTGCTGGGGCCTCTGATGCTGGCAGTTGGAGGCTGTAGGGTTCTGGCAGCTTACCTGGTGTTGGGCTGGGATCAGTAATACTGGAGCTCTAGGGTTAGGGGTAGGGAGTCTGGCCCCTGGAGGATGCCTGATCACCTGGGCCTTTTGCTCCTTTCTTTGGCTCCTTGTAGAAGGATGTTTCACTGCTGAAGGATGTTTCTATGCCTGGAGTTTTCCCTCTTAGAGATGTACTTCCCAGAGTTTTGCTGAGGCACCAGGACAGTGGGCTGCCTGTTAATGCCTTGGCATGTGGTGGTCTTCCAAACCAGTTTCCACTCATTTTCCTGCCCATACTGAGGCACTCAGGGATCCTGGTATTGATGCTTGCCTGTTCCACTACCTGGGGTTCAGGATCTCCCCCTGGTATGCTGAGGTGAGGCTTTCCACAAGCTTGCTGGGACATCTCCCATTCTGTACTACTACCACTCTCCCAGGGTAAGAGGGGCCTTTCCTGTTAATCCCTCAAGCCTCCTGGACTATAGGACTGCTATACCCTGTCTTTCTGCTGGTTCAGTTGTTCCAGGGTTTTTCCTGGGGCAGCATTTTCTGAGCTTCCAGAGCTTAATAAGGGAGAGTGAGGGCAAGTTATTTCTTACTTCACCACCTTGGCTCCCAGAAGTAGAACTCTTCAGGATTAGATTATTTAGTTTCTAATTAATTTTAATCTATTTTCCCACTGCTTTTTGTTGAATGTAATTTTTATTGCATTATAAACAGAAAAGAATATTTCTGCCTTTCTGCATTTGATTTTGATGTTTTTATGCCTTATTATATGGTCAGTTTATGTGTAGGTGCCATATGCTCCTGAGAAAAAGGTATATTTTTTTCTGTTCACATTCAGTTTTCTCCAAAGTTCTGTCATATCTTCTAATATTATGTTTACCTTCCTTGTTTCTTTTTCTTGTTTATTTTTGGGGGTGTTGGATTTATTGAGTTCTGAAAGGGGAGAGTTGAGGTCCCCCACTAGTGTAGTTTTGTTGTCTATTTCCTTTTCTAACTCATTTATCTCCTCCTTTAAGGATTTGGATGCTATACCACTTGGTGCATATATCTTTAGTATTGACATTGCATCATTGTCTATGATACCTTTTAGCAAGATGTAGTTTTCATCTTTATCTCTTTTAATTAGGTCTATTTACTTTGTCTGAGATCAGAATTACTACCTTTTTTTTAACTTCAGATGCAGCATAATAGATTCTGCTCCAGTCCTTTACCTTTACTATGTGTGTCCCTCTGCTTCCAGTGTATTTCTTGCAAACAACATATTGTAGGATTCTGGGTTTCGATCCACTCTGCTATCTGCTTCTATTTTATGGGAGAGTTCATCCCATTCACATTCACAGTTTTGAATACTGTGTATTTCCCACTATCCTATTTTTCCTCCTGTTTGTCCTCTCTTTCCTTTTTCCATTTCCCTACTCACCAGTGTTTTATGTCTGTCTACCACCTCCTCAGATCTTCAGATCTGCCCTCTCTTCTGTCAGTCCCTCCCCCCCACCCTCCCTTTTACTTAATCTCCTCCCTTCCTACTTCCCTGTTGGGGTAAAATAGATTTCTATATTCAACTTGTTCTATGTATCATTCCTCATTTGAGCTAATACTGATGAGAGTAAGGTTCAAGCCATATCCATTGCCCATTCTCCCATCTTTCTTTCCACTGTCATAGGTCTTTTGTGCCTCTTCATGTGAAATAATTTACCCCATTCTGCTTCACCCTTCCTTCTGCACCCATTCTACTCCTAGTTGTATGACTCCTCTATAGTCGTCAACTTCCAGTTGCCCAATTCTAAATTTTAATGGTTGTTTTCCCCAATTAGCTTTTGTACTTTCTTTTCTATTTGGCCAGTTGTACTTTTTAAGCAGTTGTTTTCTTTTTCCAAGATGTTCTTTTCATAATTCACTTGCATTGCTCTCATTCCTTTCTCCAATTTTTCTTTTACCTCTCTTGTATGATTTTTAAGTTCCTTTTTGATCTCTTCCACAAGTTCTTTCTGGGCTTGAGGCCACTTCCAGTTTTGCTTTGGGGTTTTGTCCATAGATGTTTTGCCATTGTTGTCCTCTTCTGAGTTTGTGTCTTGATCTTCCCTGTCACCATAATAACTTTATGTGGTCAGATTCTTTTTTTTTCTAATTTTTTCTCATCTTTTTTGGCCTTTTTCCTTTCTTTTAAAGTTGAGCTCTGCTCCCAGGGTGGAAGGGGCTGTTTACCTGGTGCTGCACTGAAGTTGCCCTAAGGCCTATGGGGGACCCTAATGTCTGGTGCTTCACTGAGAGGGTGGGGTAGGGAGTATATTAGGGAGTGACTGGAGCAGCTGGAGGCCATAGGGGTCTGGCAACTTACCTGGTGCTGAGTTGGGGTCCTATTGGTGGTGTCTGGTGTGTGTTGAGGCTGGTGGGGTGTTTCTGCATTTCCACAAGCTACTCTGAACCACCTGGAGGTCAGGCCACTGAAGGTTGCCTCTTTGCTTGGGGCTACACTTGACGCAAGTGGTGGCTCTCAGAGCTGCAGTCTGCTGTTCCCCTGGCTATGCTGGGGCATATGGAGGGTCCTGGTGTTGGTGTTTGTCCACTCCACTGGAGTGGCTCAGGATCTACTGCTGGTTTGCTGAGGTGAGACTTAGTGCTGACTTGCTGGGATGCTTTCTGTTCTGGACTATGCTCCCCTTTCACCTGAGTGAGACAGAACTTTCCTGCTGATCTTCCAAGTTCCTTGGGCTCAAAGATTTCTTCTTCCCATCTTTTTGCTGGTTCTCCTATTCCAGGATTTGTTTTGGGGTGTTATGTTATGGTCATTTAGAAGTGAATATGGGAGAACTATGGCAATTTACTGCTTACTCCACCATCTTGGCTCCCAGAAGTCTCAAAAATCAGCAACATTTTTATGGTAGCAAAATAACAACAAAAACCTGAAAACATAGCACCCATAAATGAAGGGTTTAATTGAACATATTGTTTCAAAATATTATCTTCAGTTTAACAGCTAAGTGGGCATAGTTGATAGTGATGAAGTTGGAGTTGGAAAGACCTGTGTTCTAATGTCACATCATACATTTAATAGCTATGTGATTCTGGACAAGTCTTTCCCCATCTTTAAAATTGGGATTCCTATGAGAATCAACTCAATGGAAAGTGCTCTGTAAACCATAAAACTTTATACAAATGCTAGCTATTTTTGCATTATTATTGTTATTATTATTAACTATCAAGGAAGGATTAGATACATTCTTAGGCTTCTTTCCTTCTCCTCCTCCTCTTTCTTTTTTATTTCCACCTCTTCTTCTTCTTCCTCCTCATCTCCATCTTTTCCTTTTCCTTCTACTTCTCCTTCAACTGAGTCTCCTGATTTCACCCAGGCTGGAAATACAGCAACCATTTACAGCCCTGATCCCACAGTTGATTGTACTGCTAGGCACAGAAGCTTTGTTCTGTTCACTTATGACCTGAACAGTTCCACCCCGACATAGATGACCTTCTGCTTCCAGTAGTAGTTCACCACGTTGGTGTCTAACTTAATGCTAACACTGGATTGACTTTAGAACTCCCCTGCTCAGATGATCCAGCATCCTTAATCTCCCTAAGAGCAATTAACAAGAATTAACTTTCTTGCCTACTAACTTCCTCTCCAAGAAGAGTACATCAGACTCAGTTCATCACTTGGTTTCTTCATTGAACAATAATTTTTAAATAATATTTTCCTTATTATTTAAGGGTTAAGTTTACAGACAATGATTTTTTAAAATTATTTATTTATTTACTTTTAGTTTTCAATATTTACCTTTATAAGATTTTGACTTTTAAATTTTCTCCCCATTCCTTCCCTTCCCCCTTCGCAAGATGGTGTGCAATCTGATATAGATCCTATTTATACATTCATATTAAGCATATTTTCCCATTAGTCATGATGTGAAAAAGAATTAGAACTAATGGGAGGAACCATGAGAATGAAGCAATAAAACAAAACAACAAAAGAAAAGGAGAGCAAATAGTATGCTTCCATCTGCATTCAGACTCCATAATTCTTTCTCTGGATGTGGACACCATTTTCCATCATAAGTCTTTTGGAATTGTTTTAGATCATTATGTTGCAGAGAAGAGTCAAGTTTATCAAAGTTAATCATTGCACAACATTGCTGTTACTGTGTACAATGCTCTCCTGTTTCTGCTCACTTCACTCAGCATCAGTTCATATAAGTCTTTCCAGGTTTTTCTGAAACCCTCCTGCTCATCATTTCTTATAGCACAATAGTATTCCATTACATTCATATACTACAACTTGTTTAGCCATTCCCCAATCGATGGGCATCTTCTCAATTTCCAATTCTTTGTCAACACAAAAAGAGCTACTATAAATATTTTTGTACAAGTGGGTCCTTTTCCCATTTGTATGATTTCTTTGAGATACAGCTCTAGAAGTGGTATTGCTGGATCAAAGGGTATGCACAATCTTATAGCCCTTTGGACATAGTTCCAAAATGCTCTCCAGAATGGTTGGATCAGTTCACAATTCCACCAACAATGCATTAGTGTTCCAATTTTCCCACATTTTATCTAACATTTATCATTTTCCTGTTTTGTCATGTTAGCCAATCTAGTAGGTGTGATGTGGTACTTCAGAGTTGTTTTGATGTGCATTTCTATAGTCAATAATGATTTAGGGCATTTTTTCATATGACTATAGATGGCTTTAATTTCTTCCTCTGTAAACTGCCTGTTCATATCCTTTGACCATTTATCAATTGGAGAATGACTTGTATTCTTATAAATTTGACTCCATTTTCTATATATTTTAGAAATGAGGCCTTCATCAGAGATATTGGTTGTAAAAATTCTTTCCCAGTTTTCTGCTTCCTTCCTAATCTTGGTTGAATTGGCTTTGTTTGTGCAAAAACTTTTCAATTTAATGTAATCAAAATTCTCCTTTTTGCATTTCATAATGTTCTCTGTCTCTTGTTTGGTCATAAATTCTTTCCTTCTCCATAGATCTGAAAGGTAAACTATTCCTTGCTGTCCTAGTTTGCTTATAGTATCAGTCTTTATACCTAAATCCTGCACCTATTTTGATTTTATCTTGGTATATGGTGTAAGATGTTGGTCTATGCCCAGTTTCTGCCATACTATTTTCTAGTTTTCTCAGCTGCTTTTGTTAAATAGTGATTTCTTATCCCAGAAGCTGGAGTCTTAGGATTTATCAAATAGTAGATTAGTATAGCCATTGACTATTGTGTCTTGCATACATAACCTATTCTACATTCCATCACTCTACCTCTTAGCCAGTCCTAAATAATTTTGATGATTGTTGCTTTATAATGCAATTTAAGATCTGGTACAGCTGGGCCACCTTCCTTTGCATTTCTTTTCATTAGTTCCCTTGATATTCTGGACCTTTTGTTCTTCCAGATTAATTTTGTTATTGTTTTTTCTAGCTCTCTAAAATAATTTTTGGTAGTTTGATTGATATGGCACTGAATAAGTAGATTAATTTAGGTGGAATTTTCATTTTTATTATTTTAGCTCAACCTACCCATGAGCAACTGATATTTTTTGAATTATTTAGATCTGACTTTATTTGTGTGAAAAGTGTTTTATAATTGTGTTCATACAGTTCCTGAGTTTGTTTTGACAGGTAGACTCCCAAATATCTTATAATGTTTACAGTAACATTAAGTGGAATTTCTTTTTCTATCTCTTGCTGTTGGGCTTTCTTAGTAATATATAGAAATGCTGATGATTTGTGTGGGTTTATTTTATATCCTGCAACTTTGCTAAATTTGTTTATTATTTCAAGTATGTTTTTACTTGATTCTCTAGGATTCTTTAAGTATACCATCATATCATCTGCAAAGAGTGATAGCTTTGTTTCTTCTTTGCCTATTCTAATTCCTTCAATTTCCTTTTCTTCTCTAATTACTAAAGCTAAAATTTCTAGTTCAATGTTGAATAACAGGGGTGATAATAGACATCTTCATTTCACCCCTGATCTTGTTGGAAATGCTTCTAGCTTATCTCCATTACATATAATGTTTGCTGATGGTTTTTAATAGATGCTACCTATCATTTTAAGGAATACTCCATTTATTATTATGCTCTCCAGTGTTTTTAATAGGAATGGGTGTTGTATTTTGTTAAATACTTTTTCTGCATCTATTCAGATAATCATATGATTTCTGTTAGTTTTGTGGTTGATATGGTCAATTATGAGATAGCTTTCCTAATATTGAACCAGTCCTGAATTCCTGGTATAAATCCTACCTGGTCATAGTGTATTATCCTCAAGATAAGTTGTTGTAATCTTTTTGCTAATATTTTATTTGAAATTTTTGTATCTATATTCATTAGGGAAATTGGTCTATATTTTTCTTTCTCTGTTTTGGCTCTTCCCAGTTTAGATATCAGCACTGTATTTGTATCATAAAAAGAATTTGGTAGGATTTCTTCTTCACCTATTTTCCCAAATAGTTTATATAATATTGGAATTAGTTGTTCTCTAAGTGTTTGATAGAATTCACTTGTAAATCCATCTGGCCCTGGAGATTTTTTCTTAGGGAGATCATTGATGACTTTTTCAATTTCTTTTTCTGAAATGGGGTTAAGTATTTTATTTCCTCTTCCATTAGTCTGGGCAATTTATATTTTGGTAAATATTGATCCATTTCACTAAAGTTGGGCAAAATAGCTCCTAATTATTGTTTTTATTTTCTCTTCATTGATGGTGAATTCATCCTTTTCATTTTTGATGCTGGTAATTTGGTTTTCTTCTTTTTTTAATCAAATTAACCAAAGGTTTATCTATTTTATTGCTTTATTTTTTTTTCATAAATCCAGTCCTTGGTTTTATTTATTAGTTCAATAGTTTTCTTTATTTCAATTTTATTAATCTCTCCTTTGGTTTTCAGAATTTCTAATTGGGTATTTAATTGGGGATTTTAAATTTGTTCATTTTCTAGCTTTTTTAGTTGCATGCTTAATTCATCGATCCTGGGTCTTGGTGGTGCCACTTGCCTCTTCCACCAACCTGGATCTTAGGATGTCCCCTGGCATGTTGAGGTGGAGCTTGCTGCTGGCTTGCTGGGATGCCTCCCATCCTATACTGCTCTCCCTCCCCCAGAGCAAGAGGGGCCTTTCCTGTTGATCCCCTAAGCTTTCTGGGCTACAGGACTGCTATGCCCTGCCTTTCTGCTGGCACAGCAGATTTTCCTGGGTTGATATTTTCTAGGCTTTCAGAAGTTAATAAGGGAGGGTGAGAGCAACTTACTTCTTACTCTGCCATCTTGGCTCCTAGACACAGAACCGACAATGATTTTTTTAAAAAAAGCAACAAGAACACATAACTATTTATGTTATTTTAAAGGTTAATATGACTTCTAAAGCATGTGTATTTTTGTTCCTTTTTATGGTTAACTAGATGTTATTATGCAGGTTTTTCATTTGAGAAACTGAGAATATTGTGCTCATCTGTATATAATATTTGTTATCATGTTTACACTGGGGAATGCCCTTTTAAAACACTCATTTCTGCTCATTTGGTAGGGAAGGAGGAAGGATATATTTTACAATTAATGTGATGTAAGAACAAAAGACATCAACAAAAATGCATAACAGTCTTTGTTCTTTCCTAATGGAAAAGTATGCTTTATTTGATCCTTTTAGACATCAATCAATTCAACTCAAAATTTCTGACTTATTTAATATTTGGCTTAGTGGTTTATACTTAGCAATCAGATATGGAAAGACTTTCAGTGGATTTTTTTTAGAAAGCCTCCTTTGACAAGTATAGCAAAAAGACCATATCTTTGTGAATCAAGGTCTATTAAGAATATATTATTCTCTAAGCTCTATCTAATGTGTGATGATTGTCTTTTTTACAAGTCTCTTTTGATATGCCTTGTATTTTGATTCCTGTTTTTTCTTATGATTTTAATATTGTTTAATATTTTAATTTTATGCCTTTATTATTTTTCAGTATTCTGTTTTATTACACAGGTGAACCAAATGAAAAGAGACCTCAGTGGATCAGAGTTTTTTCAAATAATCCACTCAGGGTTATAAGTAAGAAGTAAGAGTCTAAATCTGGAATCTGTAGTTCATGTGGTTGGACCAATTCTCCACCTTTTTTTGTGATTGTGAATAACAGGTACTTTTTTTTTTTTAGCACTTTGTCTAAATATTTATTTGAGAAGCAAAAAAATTCCATCTGAAGAATCTTTCTTTAATTGGGAGAAAACTCAATTAGTTTTGACAAATTTGCTTCAAAATCTGATATATAATTAAGGAGAGGGAAATGGAAAGTAAAGTAACAATAATAGCATACTTTTTTTTTAACAAACTTCATCTCTGAGGAAAGTGTTTATAATATTTATTAACATACAGAATTAGTCTTAACCTGCTAGGGAGAAGAAAAAATACAACACCTTTCAAAGATGCAAATTGACAATTAACAAAACAATAGAGGTCTAGGCCTTTCTTTGCCAGAGGTGCAAATTGATAATCAGCCTCTGCAGAAGAGCTGGTTGCTTCTATTTAAAAGTTATCTTGATTTGAAGGCTCCCTAAGGAAGAAGGAAAATAACAATATGACCAGTTCTCATATGTAGAACACTCTATATTGGTATTAGCATCTTACTGCTCTCTGCAATGTGTATCTGACAAATCACAGCCAAAAGGTGTGCAGAAAGTGTCTGATCTGTTTCTCTCATATCACCCAACTTTCTACATTGATTGCTGATTCAATTCAGTATTCTTACCTTTGTTTTTTAAAGCCTGAAATGATATGGGGTCTGGATATTTCAGAAATCTAATAACATGTATCTCTCTATAGAGTTATTGTAAGTGTTGTGTGTTTGTGTCACTGATGTGTTTATACACAATCAACTCTCAATTACCCAACCATGGACATTGCCTCTTATCTGAGGCAAATGTTGCTTTTCTATTCCTGTTGATTTTATCATTTACTTTGCCTCATTAAATAATTCCTTCCCATTATCATCCCTGTTTACTCTGCCACAGGCAGCAGGAAGCTGGAATAGAAAGCCTTTTAAAGCAAACCCTTAATTACATCCTCTGTCCAGTGAAGCTGTGAACCATAAAGGCAGCTGTTTTCAGAAAGAAAAAGCAGCTCTGTTTGAGCTGATACTTTGCATTTGTCTTAAGGTCTTCTTCCCCATAATGACACTGGGAGAAAAGAGTAATTGAGCATTGTGAACTTGTGAATTCCCATTTTTTTCAGTCCTACATACATGTGTCTGTAAAGATATAAAGTTACTCCAGAATTTAATATTAATATTTTGGTAATATCATCTAATGGAAGTTAACTCTGGATGCTACATGTGTATATATACACATAGGTAAAGTCTGGGTGTCAGGCAATACTTACAGTTCACAGAATTCAGTAGTAATTGACATGACAGAAGAAGAAGACTTGATCCCAGACTTCAAGGAGGAAATTCAATGGGAATTCAAAATAGTTCACAATGCTCTAAATCTCAATGCTTAATTATGTATGTGTGTATTTGTCTATATGTGTATATATATATATATATATTTGTATATATGTATTTGTGTGTATGTATATATGTGTGTGTGTGTGTGTGTGTGTGTGTGTGTGTGTGTGTGTGTATATATATATATATATATAAAGAGAGAGAGAGAGAACCTAAGTGGCTCAGTGGATATAGCACTTGACCTGGAGTCAGGAAGATCTGAGTTCAAATCTGGCCTCAGACATTCCATAGCTGTGTGATCCTGGGCAAGTCACTTTACCTCTGTTTGCCTTAATCTATCAGAGAAGATAGAAAACCCCATAAGAGGTCACACAGAGTCAAACAGAAATGAACTGAACAACAAACAACATACACAAATGCATATATAACTATACACATGCATGTATGCATTTATGTATACATTCTGTGTATGTAGTTAGCTAAATTCCCTAAAGTGTATACAGGTAATGAAAGACTTTCACTGTTGTGGTCCAGAACTGTACTTTGTGTCATAGTAGCTAAGAGTTCATGAGGAAATGTAAGATACTTTTCTTCCATCTTGATCCCTGATCAGCCTTAAGCCTTTGCTACCTAGTTTGCCAGAGCTAATTCCAAGAGTGGCCTTGACCTTCTGGCATATGCAGCAAAATAGTATTATAGCTTGCTATAAAGGCATATTTGTCAAAAACAAAACAAACCAACATTGCTACTAAGTGCTACAAAATATATAATTTGTGGACTTGTGTAAAATATTAGAAAGAGTAGGAGAGATATTTTTTGATAAATACTTTGCAATAAGCTTTACATATTACTTGTACATAAGTTATATGAAGAAGTGAATGTCTGTGTCCTACCCATTCTCTGACCCAGTTAGTCCTTCTTATCAAAGTAGATTTTCTTAAAAAAATTTTTTTGTACCAGACCTGTGATTTCATTGGTATAGGGAACTCTCAATGAGAAAATGCCTTCTACTGAAGTTGATAGCTGCAGCTCTGCAATTCATAGTGTTAAAAATTATGGGAAACACTGAAAAATTAAGTGATTTACCCAAATCTTTCAGTCAGTATGTGTCAGAAGCAGAACTTGAAGTGACATATTCCTGCCTCCAAGACCAGCTTTCTCTGCACTATTGGAGGGCAACCTTTCTATTATTTGATCTTATTCTATTTCTCTCTCTCTTTTTTAGTCCTACTTCGGAATGACAATGTAGGTAGGGATTAACCAGGTAGCAGAGAAAAGTGACTTTCTATGAGAAAAGAGGAATGTTATAGGCCAATAAATATTCATTGACTGACTGAATGAATGAATTTGATCTTTTTAAAGAATGTAATGACCCTAATTTTCTTGGGAAATCAAGGTGATTTTGACCCTTTTTCCTCTTTTGAAGCTGGGGAAGCTTATAAGAAGCATGCTAAAGTTACTTCATTTTATAGTGTTAGAATCCATTTTCTGAAGTATATATTTTATAATTACTCATAATCTCAAAATATTATCTTTTGTCTATTTACATATACTAATAGTATAAATGTTTACTTAGCACTATGAGAACTCCTTAATGAAACATATTTTATAATGTCTTAAAACTTTCTTCTGATATACCTATATATTTATATGTCTGTATCTATATCTATACACATAACTGTCAAACTTATTGTAGGAGGGTTAGAATTCACAATTATAGAAATAATATCCTTAGTAGAATAATTCATATTTTTAATTATTATTGTTAAGTATCTTATCTTGATGCTATTACTTCTGATTTTTTAGAAATGAATTTCCTTTCCCAAATAAATTTAGGGCAGAGGCTTATTTCATTTTATTTGACACTCCTCTGCCAGCAATTAGAATGATGTTTTCTTTACTCTCATTGCAGGTTTCTCTCCCAAATGTTTTGCTTCCCCTTATGGTACTTCTGCCCATTGTTTTTGGATAGGGCAAATCAACCTCTTTCCCACCATATAATAGATAGATTTAGATGGACATTATTTCTAGTAATAGAAATAAATGTGTAAAACATAATTAGGGTTGGAGAGCCTTTTATGCTTTCTTTTTTTTTTGTTTACCTTATTGCTTTTACTTCAGATTTTATGTTACCTTTCCTCTAATTACATGAGGAAAATATCCCTTTTGAAAGGGCCATCCTAAATTATGTCACATCTCTTTTCATTAGTCCATCAGGTTCTCAATAAATCTTGGTACTTTTTCTGCTTTGGCATACTTTTGTATGTTCTCCCCTGGAGAAATAAGGTTATGTTTCCCCCTACAAAAACTGTAAAGTCAGCAATTTCATTTTCTCTCTCTGAATAGCTGTTGTCATCAGCTGTCATTATGTAATGGCTTTTGATGTGTCCCATCCTGACAATTGGACTCTGTCTCTCATTCATCATTCATTTTAAGAGATTAGTTCCAGGCCTCTATAAATGTATTCCTTCTCTGATATCAGTGTTAAGTTAAAATCTGTTGCAGTCTATTTTCCCATACCTTTGTATATGGGAGGAACTCAAACTTCCAGCCAGACTGAAACTCCCTGGCAAGACTGAAAGCTAGCTATTTTCATATTACTTCAGCAAAAGAACCCTTATATCCCCTGGTTATCTAACAGTTTGAACAGTTTAAAAATTATCTTTTCAAGCCTCAAATGAGCTATTCTTTCTGCTGCTCTCCCCATATCCTTCCTGCCTTAGAGTCAGTCATTTTTATGAGACAATTTTTAAGGAAAGTAGAATTTAAAATATGTAATAGTTCCTTTCTACCTGAAGGACTTTTGACAAAAATTTCCACAGAGAAAAAATTCCAAGTCCTTTTTAACATGACTACGTTGCCTCTAGTAAAATTTCTAATGAAAAATAACCAAGTAGTTATTCATCCATGTGCCTTTTGAGTCGAAAATCCTAGCGATCAAGATATTTATATACTAATGAGTAAATGAAAAATTATGCCAGATACAGATAGTCATCTTGCAAATGTTTACTTACCTTTAAAAAAAAACCCTTAGAAACAATTTTGCATAACTATTATGGAATTATTTTAAGGGAATATTTTGAGTCTTCTTGAATCTGGATGGAATGTAGAATAGGTTTTCTTCTTCCCCTTCCCACTGTTATTTTAATACTTAATTTTGTGCTTGTACATTTTGCAGAGAGACTTTTGAAGAGCTGCTACACAAAGGTAATTGAAATTTTTATGACTTAAAAAGTCTGCTGATGTACAATTTTACAAATATAATCAATCAGTAAACATTTATTTGGTACATCCTATGTGTTAGTCACTATGCTAAGCACTGAGGATTCAAAAATAGGCAAAAGACAGTCCCTGCCATCAAGGAGCTTACAGTCTAATGGAGGAGACAACATGCCAACAGATATATACGAAGCAAGCTATGTACAGGATAGAAAGAAAACAATTACAGAGAAAAGGCACTGGAATTAAGAGGGATTGCGGGAAGGTTCCTTTAGAAGGTGACCCTAGTTAGGACTTAAAGGAAACCAGAGAAGGCAGTTGGAACAGAGGATGGAAAGTGTTCTAGGCATGGCAAACAACCAGAGGAAATTAGCAGAGGTGAGAGATGGAGTACAAAAGTCAATCTCCTTGTTTTATTCAGACTGGCCAGCCTATTTGGATATATAGGACTTAAAAAGCAGCGGTGGGGATGGAAACTTTCAATGGGTTGCTAAAGTTAGCTTTGATCATAGCCTTGTTATCTGCAATTTACTCCAGCATGGAGATAACATATTTCCTCTCTCTTCAGCTCCTGCCCATTACTGCTTAATCACTTGTGTTCATTCACCATCATTGAAAAGGATACAGTTTTGCAAGAGTATTGTTTTCCTTAGGACAGAACAAACTCAAAGTATTATGATGGGAATGAATATATTTCTGCATATAGAATGGAAGTCGTGTATGTATGTGTGTGTATGTGTGTGTACATGGAGGGGGGATAGTTAAACAGTTCTAGTATTGTGAAAAAACTTATCATAAGTTTTGATTGTGACTTACTGTCCAGAAATTGAAAGATTTGATTTGTAATGTGTGATATGTGTAATTTGTCACCTATTAGTATATATGAAAGTCATAAAATAACAATATCATCAGCATTTCCTGAGATTCTGTCAATTAGAAATCTAATCAATCATTGCAGAGAAGCAGCTTAGGAGACATAATAACTGTTTAAGGCTATTTCAATGATTTTTGGTCAAAGGCACTAAGAGTGAAATGTACTGAATGCCTGTTTCAGTACCAAACTGGAGGCAGCATCTTTTAGGATGATAATCATCCTAAACTTGGCCTTGGAATCAGAATTCAATTGAACGAGTATTTATTAAACAAGTGATTAATATTCTGCTAAATATTGGCAAAATAAAATAGTAATGTCAAATATATTACTTGGAACTCAAAGAATGTATAATATAATAGAGAAAAGGAAAAGTAAAAACTTTACCATGAGGAAGAATGAAATAAATGCAATAGAGAGGTCCAATAAAAGTGTTATGAGAAACATGAAGACAGAAAGGTCATTTGTGCCTTTGGAGGGAGGAGGCATATAAAGGAAGCTTTCTTGGAGGTGATGGCCACAGATAGAGATTGGTCAGAGGAGGCAGAGACATGAAGATGGAAGAAAGTAAGATTAGAAGAGGTAATGGAAATTGGTCCAGAGTTGGAGCATATAATACATATTTGGCATCTTTCTTTCTATCTTTGCTATCTTTGGGGCATATCCCTAGTGGTGATCACCATCAACCACCATTCCCATGGCAATTATAGTTTCACATTAAAAATAACTTTTCTTATCAAGCAAAATTGTGTTTGTTTAACTCACCTAAAATATAGTTACATATGATTTTATGTTGTATTTTACCTATGGAATGTCCATCCTCAGCCTCCAAAAGAAGTTACCCTAAAGGCTAGGACTCCATTTTCCCTGATATTACTTGTCCATTATGGAATTTTCTTAATTGAAGTGTTCCCCATGTTTGTCACTGATAGCATCTAGGTTTTTATTTCTGGGAAGAAGGCCAAATTTGAATCTAAGAAGTGGGTCTTAAGTAACATCTTATAACATTTTAGTCTTTTATAAGATCAGTGACAAATATTTTTAATTTTTCACCTTGTAGTTTTTTTAAAGATATTTTGATAATTTAAAAAATATTATTTCATATAGCTGCTCCAAATTTAATTACTCACCTATTCTTCAAAATGTTCATCTTTCATCATTTAACTTATTTGAGGAGCCAAAAATATCCCCTCTTTTATTTTAGCCTCATGGATTCTTAGAAATTTATTTTTCAGAATTTTTTTTATTTATCACCTGGCAAAATTTTTTGTTAAATTCAAATGAATGTGAAATAGTGATGAGAAAACTTTAAGACTAGCCAGTAGATGGCTTAAAATATTTTTTTTTTCTTTTCTGGAATAATTTCTTTCCTTTGAGGCCAGTTTTTTTTTCTGTTGCTGTTGTCCCATTCACAAATATGGCAGCAGCATTTGGTAAACACAAGTTGTAATCTTAGTAAAAGAGCAATCACTTTCAGATCCCCAGAAATATGCCAAGAATACTTCTCATACTTAATGCTTCTCAAGAGCAGATTCATGTTTTAAACATGACATGGCCCCTCTTCCAGATTTCATCTTTTTAGTCTAGAAGCTGAAAGTTCATCTTGAATTTTATGTGTTAAGATTGTGAACAAGGCTATTTCTGTCTGCTTGAGTTACTTAATGAAGATCTGAAGATAGAAAGTTTACTTCAAATGGATAATTGCCACCTTGTTGCTGTCCTACCTCATCAGTCTGAATCAATCAGTCTCATCTTCATCAAAATTCCAAGTTTCTGATGGTTTTAGTACCATTGTATGATTTTGTCCTAGGCACTCTTCTCTTCTCCATCTATACTACTTCACTTGGTGATTGCATCAGCTCCCACAGATTTCATTACCATCTCTATGGTCACAATTTTCAAATCTACCTGTCCTGCCCTAATCTCTCAACTGACCTCTAATCTTGCATTTCCAACTGCCTTTCAGACATCTCAAACTGGATGTCTAATTGTTGTTGTTCAATAGCCCAACTCTTCATGACCCTATGGATCATACTGTCCAACAGGTTTTCTTGGCAAAGATACTGAAATGGTTTGCCATTTCCTTCTCCAGTGGAATAAGGCAAACAGAGGTTAAGTGACTTGCCCAGGGTCACACAGTTAGTAAGTGTCTGAGGTCAAATTTGAACTCATGTCTTCACAACTCCAACCCCATTCTATCCAAAGAACCACCTAGATGTCTTAACCTCAATATGTCCAAAGCTAAACTCATATCTTTCCCTCTAACCTCTCCCTCCTTTCTACATTCCCTATTAGAGTAGAGGGCAATACCATTCTCTCAGTCCCTCATGTTCCCAACCTATGTGTCATTCTAGACATCTCGCTATCTCTGCTTCTCCCCCTGCCATATCTCTCAAATATGTCCCCTTTTCTTCTCTAACACTGACATCACTAAGGTTCAGGCCCTCATCACCTCCCAACTTTTACTGCAATAGTCTGCTGGTGGGTCTACCTGTCTGAAATTTTTCTGCACTCCTATCCATTCTCCATTCAGCAACCAAAGTAATATTCCTAAAGCACAGGTCCCACCATTTCACCACCACCACCACCACCACTCATACAAAACCTTCTGTTTGGCATTCAAAGATCTTTATAACCTAGCCACCTTCCACCTTTCCAAAATTTTTATACCTTTCTCCCTGCCACATACTTTTCAATCCAATGACATTGGCCTCCTTGCCACAACTAAGAAACTCTCTCTGCTTCATGCATTTTTCTGTCTTGTCCCTTGCCTGGTATACTCTACCTCCTCATCTCTACCTTCTGCCTTTCCTGGCTTCCTTTAAGTTCCAACTAAAATCTCATATTTTACAGGAAGCCCTTCCCACTTCTCTCAATTCTGGTATCTTCTCTCTCTTATTTACTCTCTATTTAGCCAGTATTATAGTTTATTTATACACATTTGTTTGCTTGTTCTCTTCATCATTTGATTATGAACACCTTGATGGCAGGAACTGTCTTGTGACTCATTTTGTATCTCAGTCACTTAATACAGTGCCTGGTACTAAGTAGGCACTTAGTAAATGGACTGACTTACTAGTAGATAGTCTACTTATCAAATGTTAAACAAAAATAGTAATCTATTCAATATATTTTTGTTCTTTACAAATCATAAGAACCAGAAAGGCATGTGACAAGATCCACATATCTGGCCAGTTAGTAATATTCATACTCAACATTTATATAGTTGGAAGATCAGCTTTATATATGTGATCTTAATTGATCCCCAGAACCACCCTGGAAGATTGATGTTGCCATTATCCCCATTTTACAGATGAGGAAACTAAAGCATAGAGTGTTTAAATGATTTGCCATGTGTCACAGAGCTTTTAAGTGTCAGTCAAGATCTGAACACAGATGTTCCTGACTCTAAAGTCAGCAGCATTCTTGCCATCTTATTATGCTGACTTTCTAAGACAGGTGATTCACCTGGTCACTTATTTTATAGCCAAAATAGAGCTTATATTCTTTCTTAATTAGAGGAGTAAAGTTTAATTTTGGAAATTTAAAAGTTCATGATATATAGAACAAAACTATTAGATCCTTACATACTGAAAACTTATATAACATACACTAACACATAGAGAGTACTTGAGAAAACAGTAATGGAGAAAGAGAGAGAGAAGACAGGTGATAGATAGATAAGGAGATAAAACATTCATCAAGTGCTTACCATGTACCAGGCATTATGCTAAGTGTTATGGATACAAGGAAACAAGGCAATCCCTGCCTTCAAGAAGCTTATAGTCTAAGGGGAGAAAGCAACACCTAAAGTGATACTAGAAAGTTAGAGGGCATACTCACGCTTGGGCATGGTGACAAAATTGGAGGAAGTTGCCTGGAGAACATAACCCAAGATAAGGCAAATGGCTCACCTGACCTACATGGAGGTATTAGAAACAATAATGATGTTTGCATGAATAAATATATATACCCATATCACAGATTATCCTATCAAATAGTACATAAAATACAGCTTGCACAAATAATCCAATGAGTGATTTCCATTGACATCCCATGGGTGATAGAATTCATTTTGTGTTTTTAATTCAATAAACAAATATACATAAAACACCAATAAAGATCCACGTTACAAATGTGTTGAATGATGTTATTTGAAAGTTCTTAAATTTACTAAATTTACATTTACTAAATTTAAATTTACTCTATCAAGAGGAAAGTTTATGATCTGCATTCAAAATAAACATATGTCACATTTACATTATTTTAGTAATGTATTAATCCATAGTAAACACAGATTTATGATATTAGAGACAAATGGTGTAACATAGAGCAAACCCAAAATTAATATATTACTCCAATAGTAGTTAACCTTGATACCAATCACCATAGTGTAGTGCAAAGCAAAGAGTCAATGTGCTCATTGACTGTGCTCTGTAAAGGGTAAATCAGATTCCTCCATGCCAAAGCGAATGAGGGACAAGGAAAGGATACAAGTTGAGATAAAGTATTACTAGAAGACTTCCTCAAAGAAAGACATTTCAGGGAGAGAACAACAGAGTGAATAAAAAAAAGTATCTTGGTACTTAAACACAAATCCATGATACTATAGTATCTTTACAGTGATTTTTTTGTGGTCTATTTTTACCGCTAAGGGGATATGTTTCTTAGTGAAGATTGGTCTTGTTGCAAGGATAATGTCCTATTTGAGTCCAAAATAGCTCACACATCTCTCTTGTGTTTAGTAATAAATTGCCAGTAACCATCAGGTAAAAGTTCATTTTACAGGATTCCAGATGGTACATTTAACACCATGTTTAAGGCTTCCTGTAACTAGCTAACTCATATAGTTAATGTAGTTATAACTGAATCCAATATATTTCCATTCTTACAAGTAGGGTCTCCCTCTCACTCCCCCCCAGCATTTTTTTTCCCTTCCAGCTTCTTCTTTATATTTTCCTGAACCCAGAAGGTGCTTCTGGCAGAATTTCAGGACCTTAATTCTGTCACTCTTTCAAAGATACAGCTCTGTGGCATTTTTAAAGAGATGAGATTTACTTTCTGAATAGATTTTTGTCTGTGTGCTGCTGAAGATGGCAGTGTTTTTCTTGGTCTTTGGGTATTCCCTAAATTTTAGAGTAGTTGTTTTTCCTCATCAAAGTCCCAGAGGACTCATTTTCCCATTTATTTTTCTTCTAATATTATATCTTTAGATATTTATTCTTATTTTCAACTGTTTTGGAAACACTAAAGGTGTTCAAATTTTCTTCAACTTGGCAGTTCTAATACATTCTAGAACACAGAATCTTGGAATACACAAAAAGATAATTAGAATAAGAGAAAACAATCCTTTTGTTAATAAAATGAACTTTTTAGATTGTTGATAATGGGAGATTTATTTAGTTGGTGTCCTGAAAAATAATAGCACTCACTAGATATAAATTAGGCTTTAAAATTTAATTTATGAAATTAATTCACACATCCATAAATAAGCTGAGATTTCAGAAGAAGCAAAAGTTCTGTCTTGTTAACTATTGGTTGTTTATTTTGAGTCTATAAAGCATCTTTTATAATAAAAATATAAGATATATAAAAAATGTAAAAATGTAAGGTTTTTTTCAAAAAAGAACATGTTTTCAAAGATAAACAACTGTTTTATGTGAGTCATGCCTTGAAAATATTCTCTTATAGGTCTATGTGCTTGTGTGTATACACATACATAATGCTCTACTATATTAATGCTTCTAGTTATAACCAAAATGTAAAATGTGAGTTTTTTTTAAACTCATGACCTGGTTTGAAACCAAGAATGAGAAATCAACTCATCATTTGGAAATTTTAAAATATTACTCAAAATATTGAATTCAAGGATTTAACCTCAAATCTTTAATGTTCTAGAGGATTCCTTGTACACTATTCTGTATTGAAGTGATATAGACAGGGGTGGTTACACCTATTACTAATTTATAAACAAGAGGCACATTCATTGTGGTATGGGAGAGAGGGAGGGAGAAGAGACACTCACCTAGACATGAAAAAATAAAACTGTGGCTCTTTGTCCAAAGTCATCAGAACTCTTAATTCATCTATGTCATCCCAGCAAATAGTAACAAAATATTAAATGTATATTTTTGTCTGAACATAACTATGATTTTATTCTTGGATTTTGATCACCTAGTTCCCTTTCACAAAATTAATTTGTATATATGTAAATGTATATATGAAATGACAGTTCATCACCTATCCTTTGTCATATTTTTCAGGTTAAAATGTGATATTTTAATTTTTAAAAATAGGCATATTAAAATTAATTCAGATCATTGTCCTTTTACATTTTGTTTTTAAAACTGAATTCTTTGTAGTCATAATGAACCCAGATTTAATATTTTTCTTGTCCTATTTTAATAGCATAGGCTGTGTGAATCTAGTGCATCTATATTAATTTTTTTCTATTTACTTTCATGGAATTAAAAAAAAACATTAAAACTACATATTTGGCAGATATTACATCAGGAGGGAGCAAATCTTTTATATGCTTAAGCCTCAGTTTCCCCATCTGTAGAATGAAGATTAGTAGTCAGTCAATGAATTCACATTGATTAAGTGGCTACTAGGTGTCAGATATCTCCTATGGTTAAAATAAAAATCAAATGAAATAATGTAAAGCTATTTGTAAACCACTAAAATTATTGAAATGATTTAGTAGATATTAAACTCTTATGTATTATAATAGAATTTGGATTGTGATACAAATTAGATTTTTTTTAAAAGTTTTACTTTTTTTCTATTTCAGCTATATACTTTGGGGAAATAGATGTAAGTTTATAAAAAATGCACCTTTAACTCTATCTGAAGAAGATGAAGTTACCAAGTTCATGTTTGTGTTTCACTGGTAGATATGTTTCAAATAACTTTAATGACTTTGAAAAATAAAGGACATTCCTACTTATTAAAATCAATACATGTAAAATAGTATTGAAGTGATAGACTTAGAAGAAAAGAAGTGGATGGTATGGAGTCAGGCCAGTGAGAATGTTTCTGGCTAAGGATTATGGTATGCAGTATGGTCAGAATAAAAAATGACTGCTACTGAAGCCAAGTTAGACTTTGGACAGTGCCAGCTACTGATCAGTATAATATCATGATAATCAGTATAATAATAATCAGTATAATATCCCTGCACATAATTCTTTTTTATGGAAATTGTTACAAACAGACATAATTCAAGATCCACATTGCAATGACTAAACCACCAAGATAGCAATTGACCTGATTTTCAGTGCATGTTGATTGATTGATTGAATATAACAAAACTTCAAAATATCAAAATGCCTTCTTGACTTGTGGAAGCCTCTTTTAGACATCTTTTTAAAAAGCTCTTCTCATTATTTTAAAAATGTTTCTGTTGCTTTAGTAATAACTAGAGAATGGAGCAGGAATTTTGCCTATTTTAGTTAATTGATTTAGTCTGTGGTCACTTGAAGTAGTGAATCAGTTTACATTCCTGGCTACATATACTGTTGTTCTTTCGCTTGCAATACAGTGAGAAAGGAAGAGCAGAATGGAGGGAGAAAGAGGGGAGAGGGAAAGAGAGAGAGAAAGAAAGAGAGAGAGACAGACAGAGAGACAGAGACAGAGATAGAGATAGACAGAGACAGAGACAGAGAGATAGAGGCAGAGACAATTCAGAAACAGAGAGAAAGTGTTTAGTTTTTTGGAAACCACAAGTTCTAGCCTGTGTAAGCTATATGCTAGCCCATATTAGAAAGGTGACAGATATTGGTCACTTTCTGAAATTTTGACAGATGTTGGATCCATTCAATTTAAGCTACAGGGA
The DNA here is from genome assembly GCF_900497805.2 of Vombatus ursinus. Taxonomy (NCBI): domain Eukaryota; kingdom Metazoa; phylum Chordata; class Mammalia; order Diprotodontia; family Vombatidae; genus Vombatus; species Vombatus ursinus. Next base: position 41,155,844 of record NW_020954608.1, read on the forward strand.
ATAAACTTGAAGAAGAAATATATATAGAAAAGGAATAGGGAGGAGGATCTTCATTTTTTTCTTGCATAAATATTTTTTACATAGTTTTTTGTATGCTATCTCCCAATTAGACAGTGGGCTCCTTGAGCAAAGTAACTGTTTTTGCTTTTCTTTGTATATCCAGTGTTTAGCACAGTCCATGACATGTGTGTAGACACTTAAATGCTTATTAACTTGACCTGACCTGGAATTATAACTATATGAAACTACCAAGTGTTCTCCAGTGGCTTTTTCCCCCTTCTATGGTAATATAGTAAGAGAACACTTTAGTATCTAAGGGTAGGATTAATTCCTTTGCTCAGTCAAATCATCCCCTCTCCTATCCCCACTTAAACTAAGTGATAAGATAATCTGTTATTTTAACTTTGGGGGACAGTAGAGCCCTTAGGTTTGGCCTTGGCTTAGGTCTCTTTTCCCCTTGCCCTCAAACCTCTATATTATTCCCTCTTTTTGGCCATAAGAGGACCTTGAGCTAGAAAGGTTGAGACTAGAGGATGTCTGATTTCCTGTCTTTCCTTCAGTGTCCTTGCAGCATCTTTTCGGTTGATTGCAATGTTTGCATTGGAAGTCAAGAAGAGACTGGATTTAGATTCACAGCTCCACAAAGAGGTCAGCAAAGAAACAGCACCAAGTTAAGGGGTGACTTCTTGAGCACCCCATGAATAGGATAAAAAGACCTCCAGCAACTAGGAGCAATGAGTTACTCCTTTGATTCAAGTGTTCTCTGAGCCCAATCCTCCTTCCCTTGGACTTTTCTATATCAAGTACTTAGAAGGGAATATTTTGTACCAACTGTTCTTACTGTACTACTTTAGTAAACACCCTTTTCTACTTAAAGTGAGTTGATAAATTATTTCAAACTGATAATATTGGGGAGAGCATAATGATGGGAACTTGACCCAATTGCATGAGAGAATTATACCTAACCCCTCAGGGGTATCCCTAGAACACTGAGAGGAAGAGTCTGCCTGACTCTGGGACCTGAAACTTGTCTGTGAGAGTGGAAATTGCAATACTCAGACCCTATGTGGTCTACAAATTCACTTGCCTAGAGAAAGAACCAAGGAGGGACTCATCAAAAGTACTAAAGAAAGATCAAGGAGGTTAAGGACTAAGAAAAAGTCACTGGTTATGGCAATTAAGTCAGTAGCTAGTGGCCTTGAAGAGAATACTTTCAGTAGACAGGTGGATACTGAAGCCAAATGGCAGTGACCTGGTGAGGAATAGGAAACAGCAATTATTAATTAGTCTTTGTAGAAATTTAGCAGGGAATAAGAAGAAAATTTTAGGATAATTGCTTGAAGTATAAATAGGGTAAAGTGAAGAGTTTTTTTTTTTCTTCAGTATAATAGATAACTGCATATGTTTGTTGGCATAGGGAAGGAACTTGGGAGTGACAAAGAGATTGAAGGTAATTAATGAAGCAAAGCCCCATAAAGAATGGAATCACAGATCTATGTGGAGTGGTTAAAAGTGCCAAAGGTTAGCCTTCACCATGAGGAGAGACAATTTATCCACTGAGGTTGAAATGAATAAAATGTATTAGAGATGACTAGAATGACTTCTACGTAACAGTGAGTATACAGTTTTAGGTTAAGAAGCATAAATGAGTAATAGACTTAGTGATAATATTTTGCTTACTTTCTCAAGTAGTCTTCTGTTGCTTAGGATAGGAACAGAAAAATCAGATTGTTGGGGACATACAAAATTGAAGATTATCAGGGTGGAGAGAACTGATGTAAAAGGAAACAAAAGATTCAAGGGAAGATGGCAGTTGGACTATAGACTCACTAGACCATGAAGAGAGGGGACTGCTGCAGTTGAAAGAATACTAGATTTGAATAAGAGGATCTGGGTTCAAATCTTGGTTCTATCATTTATTACCCATATGACCTTCGAAAAATCAATTAACTTCTCTGAGTCTCAGTTTCTTCAGTGGTTAAATAAGGTGGTTAGACCAGAAGACTAATGATACTAAGGTGGAAGAATGGGAAAGATTGGAAATCCACTAATAATAATGATAATAATAATAATAATTGCCAATATTTATATAGCTCTTTAAGATTTTGAAAAGCACTTTACAGATATTAATTAATTTGATCCTCACAACTACCCTATGAGATAGGTACTATTATCTCTATTTTTCAGATTAGGAAAGTGAGGCAGAGAAAAGTTAAGTGCCTTACCCATCTTTATATAGATTGGGAGTGTCTTAAGTAGTATTCAAATTCAAGTCTTCCTCACTCCAAGTTCTACTTTCTATCTATTGAACCACATGTCTCTCTGATAAGAGCGAAAATAAAACTCCTGACAAATTATATAAAAAAGGTAGAAGGATAGGAGATTATGATCAGGGAGGTAAATTTCAGATTTCAGAATCCTGGAGTTGGAGAGGTGACAGAAGTTTGCAAGGTTACCACCACTTTAAAGATGACTGAGAGAATGGAAATGAAGTCAGGGAAAGTTAAAGGCAAATAAGAATAGGTATAGAGATAGAAATAGGAATAAGGATAGGACTAGAAGTAAGGAAAGAGATGGGAAAGACACAAATTTAAAACAAAACCCAATTCATTGCACTCATAATGTCAATAATTTAATCTAGTCTGGCCCAACTTTGTACTTCATGCCTTCTCCTCAGTGTTCCGTTTCCAAGATTCCAAACTTAGAAATCAATTTTTCTGATGACATTCTAGGGGAATATGACAGTATCCTGATAACTATGATGCAAATGAATATATGATAAATATATTTTAGAAGTGCGAAAGAAAGTGCTTTGTGAGTTCTTATAGGGAGAGGAATTCAAGAATCCAGAGAATAAGAAGGGTTATCAATATGAACATTATAGACACCAAAGTTAATGGCCTGCTGGAGTTGGGATGAAGAATAAGACTGAAAACTAGGTTCTAAAGTCATTGAGAAAGAAAGGAGAGTGCCCTGAAAGTTGGATGCTGTGATGTGATGATGTAACATTAAAGGCAGAAAGACTGAATGATGATGGCAGAGAAAGAATCTAATAGTAGAAGGTTTGAACATTATCACGATCTATAAGTTGTCATTTATGTGACTAATTTCCCTTTCATCTGAAGACTCTACAGCAGGTTCTCAGCTCTGTGCTACTTTCACTAGATCAAAATATATTTACATGTGAAAATACAAGAATATCCATCACATCTTCATCATCCCCGAGAAATCCCTAGGAATATTTTTTTTTTTACCTCCACAAGTAAAGCCTTCTATTTGAGCAAGTTCAAAGGCAGAATGGAAATGAAGATTCTCGGATTTAAAGAGATTCGGGGATCTCTCTATGCTGTCATTAGAGAATGTCCACAAATCTTGGGGAAGACTGCTTTGAATTTGTCCTGAGTAGCCAGGGCTTCTAAAGTCACCTCTAGAGATCGTATTATTTTCCCAAGGCATTGGAGGAGGGTTTAGATCAGAGAAGTAGCACAGAACTTAGATTCCTGCTATATCTCCAAATGTATAATAAAGCTACCCCCCCATTCCCTGAGTTATAAGGATGTAGTGTAACTGATTATTTGGGAGAAAGCCTGGACTTCTTTATATCATGCAAGCCTCTTTGCTAGGTTTTCCTTGTAAAAAATGTTAATGCAGTATATGAGGTAATTGTTAAACTGACTGACATCCTTTCATGATATTTTAAAAGATCAATACATCTGTGATCTTACTGATGCTGTTATTCATTTCATTGATTGAAATCACAGCCCACTCATGCCTTTTCATCCTGTATGATGCTTGTCCATATACTCCTATAAATCATTCATGAGAGATCTGATTTACTAGCAACCTTACTCTAGTTTTTTGGGTTTTTTATTTTTATTTATTTTTTATTGTGAAGGTACTGCTAGTGCCCTGCATGAACTGTCTGTCTTTTGTGGCTCACCGCTATTGTGTAAGCAGCACATCTACTTTTCCAGTTATACATCTCTTTAATGTCATTTATCTCACTTCTTTGGAACAAGTAAATCACAATTAGTTATAGGCTGCAACCTATTTAAGTCCACCTTATAACTCTCCCTGTTGCCTTTTGGATGACCTGCAATTTTGAATCTAGGAAGATTGTGATATTCCATCATTTATAGACAATATTCTATCACCAGAAAAGAACTGGTATTAAAAAGATTGATTTTTCTTCCAAGGAGAAATCTTGGGTCATGGGAAATGTTTCACACTTTTCTAAATATGACTGCCTGGTTCTCTTACTCCAATTCAGTTCTAGGTCAAGTGACATAAGCTCACATTTTACTAGATATGTGACCCATGACAAGTCACTTAACCACACTGTAATTCAGCTTGCTTATCTATATGTTGAGAATAATTATTGCCTTTGCCTCACAGGTTTGTTGTGAGGATCAAATAGATATTTCTAAAGCACTTAACACAGTTCCTGGCACATAGTAGGTGCTTAATTAGTGCTTGTCCTCCTTGCCCTTTTGAGTCATTGCAAATCTCATTAAGGAGACTCTATAGTGTTCTGGAACATTACACAACCAGGGCAATTTCCTCTGAAAACAGGAGCTCTTGGAGAACCTCATCATTTAGGAGGAATCTTATTATTTTAATTCTGTATTGGACATTCTCCAAAAAAGTTGAAAGTAACTTTGGGGGAGAGAAGGGAAGGGAAAAGGAAGAGAAAGGAAAAAGCATTTATATAGCATCTATAATGTGCCAGGCACTGTGCTAAGCACTTTTTAAAAATATTATCTCATTTGCTTTGGCAAACATACTAAACTACATTGGTTTAGGACTCATTTGATATTAATAAACCATAAGATTATCAAACAAATCTCTAAGTTATCTTTCCCTCCTTGAGTCTCATATCCATCTATTTTAGTCTAAGTGTTCTCAATAACACAACTAGTAGCTATTTGTGTACTAAATCTCCCATGACTAGTACCTAGCTTCAAAGCAGGTACTATGTTTTCTTTCACCTTTGTAACTCAAATATCTGCAACAATGTAATGCACATAATAAGTAATTAATAAATTTTGTGCAATTGAAAGGAATGTTACTTGGAATGGAATATTTATTTTCCTAAAATGTGTTACTTTGAAGGGAAAATATGATAGCATGATATCATATCATGTTTGTTTAAATTTATATGCAACATTATTGAATAATACAATTTTAATGTTAGAAGAAACCTCAGACATCACAAGTCCAAGCCTTTTACTTTAAAGGTAAAGAAACTCAGATTCAGGGTAGTTAAGTGTTTCTTAGCTCCCACAGCTAATGGAACAAACCAAAGTCAAGAAAGTACCATGTCTTCTGAATCCTAGTTTAGAGTTTTCTTCATTGTATGATATTGTTGACTGAAATTAAGTAGTACAAGTTGTATAAGTACCTTTATCTTATAAGAACCAAATTATCTCATTAGAAGAATTATCTCTTCTTTGATTGAGGTTCAAAAATGATAAAGTAATTGATATAAATTAAAGTAGTTACCCCATTTGTCATTTAGCCCGAGTTCTTTTGGCCCAGCTGAAGAGCAACTCCACTGGCTGATGGAGAATAGGAATTTGACATGAACCAATGGCATGAACCATTGTGGTCTATGAGTTGATCAAGATTACTTCTAAGTTCCTCACATAGAAAATTGGATTGATATATTTGTGCCCTTCTTTCCTCATAATTTCCTTGACTTTTCATGCATTTAGCATTTGTTCTTTTGTTTAATAGTTATCTAAGCAACTCACTGAACTAAAAATTACATATATGTGTATATACTTTATATCCCTATTATGTTATAAATTCCTTGAAAGTAAAATCTTATCTAAACTTTGTGTCCCTTTTCAAACTTTTTATTTTCTCTAGTGCCTAACAAAATAGGTGCTTAATAAATGTTTTTGGAATTGAATTAAATTGAGGAAGAAGATAGAGAAGTTGAACCAGTTGAAAAATTGTTAGGGACATTAGGAGAATTTATACCTGTTAGGGAGGAGAATGCAGGGTCCATTGTCAAGTAGTCCTTTCTTCCAGGAAAATTGAACTCCATCATGAAACAATGAAGTAAGCTAACACAATTTTCATTTTAGACCTCAATGAATTATTTTCTGGCTACTTCCATCTATAGTTACAAGAGAAGAGAAAGCTAATGCAATAGTTGTTCTTGTCCAAGCCCCCAGTGGGTAGGGCTACTTTATCTGTGGAGGCCAACTTAATGTGAAGTCTTTTACCAGAAAGTAAATCATACTCCTTGGATGGGGTCTCGTATGAATTTGTCTTATACCGAATTATGCTCTAAAATTTAAAAAAAATGTGAAGTTACAATGTAGATTGGAAATTAGCATTTTTCACTTTGTATTTCCTGACAACATTGCTATAAGATTCAGCCTTCTTTAGATTCCAGGATACATGAGGGTTAGGGGTGATTTTCATATAATTTGGAAACAAGATTTATTTCTTATGTAATTCCCTCTAGGTCTACAGAATACTGTATGTGTATCCTGATTCAAAGTGTGGTTGCAGGCATCATTCTAGATACACTAAAGAAACAAATAAACAAAAAATTATTGGAAGAAGACACTTAACTTGCTTATCTGACAGCAGTTCAGCACAAGTTGACTAGGGCAAGGAATTTGATTCTCTTTCATTTGAGACTCTCTGGGTTATGTTTTAGGCAGTCTTCATTTTCTGAATTCTTTTTTAAAAATGAATTGTCCAAAGAATTTTACCAATCCTATTCCCTTTTTCTGGACATAGGCAAACCTTAGAAATGGGTGCTTATTTCCTTGAGATATGAGGAATTTAAGAAGGGAAAGTTTGGTAGAGTGAGTTGACACTACTGTTTTTCCAGCTGCAAAAAAAAAGAATACACTTACTGAAAAAAGAATCTCCATTTTTAAGCATCTGAGAGCATACTGCCAACAAAAGAGATTTAACAGCCAGAAAAATAATATATACTCTAAACCAAAAACCTTTTGGAGAGATTCATAGCTCCTGATGGCAAGTTCTATGAACTAGGGACAGAGTGGTTGTTTCCAACTCATTTTTGTGACATTTGGACTGCATGTGTTTATATTCCCACAAGTGGGACAGCTATTGATCTCAGGAGATGATGCAAATTCTACAAGAATAAAGAATGCAGAAGTTGCAATAATCTGAATTTGTAGCTCCAGTACAACATTGCCCCTCAGTCTAGGCTAGGGGTGGAGAACTTATGGCCTAGAGGCCACATGTAGCCCTCCAGGTCCTCAAGTGCAGCCCTTTGACTAAATCCAAACTTCACAGAACAAATCTTTTTTATTAAGGGGATTTATTAAGGGGATCTGTGAAATTTGGATTCAGTCAAAGGGCTGCACTTGAGAACCTGGAGGGCTACATGTGGCCTTCAGGCCACAGGTTCCCCATCTCTGGCCTAGGCTGTGTAGATTTTTTCCCTAACTTTAATCTTGGCCTCTTCCATCTAGTTGTCAGGTCAGAGCTTGTTAGTGTGGGAAATATTCAGTTAATGTGTCTTTATATTCAGCACAGTGTGGTTGCCTCCAGTAGCATGCTCACAAACACAACAGAGGGCCAGGTCACTCATCTCCAAGCTCACAAGAGTTGAAGCAATCTAATACAACCAAAGATAAAGGTACCCTACTCCACACTGGATCTCTTATTGAGGACTTCAGTAAATTGAGCAAGTGCTAAAAATTGGCCAGTTCTATCAATTTTGAATATCTCTTTTTTTTTGTGCTGCGCTTGAGAATTAGAGGCCAGTAAAAGGGATTTTGTTTCATTAGTTTGTATAAGTACAAACCTGAACACTCCCAACATGGTTGCTTGGAGGCATTCAAATTTGATTAGGAAATTGTCCCTTCTGAGTTCAAGAAATAGAAATGAGACACTTTCTTGAACTTTTTCCATGTTTCTTTACACAGAGCATCACATTTGATATTAATATTAGGCATTGAGGCCTAATCAAGTAGAGAGGGAAGATATATAGAATTAACCTTTCTCTATGCTATTTTCCCACGTTTCAATTTTGAGTGTTTACAATGGTAGAAAAACCTCCATTGTTTTTCTGATAAAGCAGTTGTAAACAGGAAAAGTGACAGATATAACAAAAATCTCAGGGCATTATTCTAGAAGAAGTCTCAGTATAGGGAGCATGAATATTGCTTACATGAAAGTGAACAGATGGATTTGTTTTTATCATATTCTATTGGGCTTCTGCATCAGAGTTCTATATCCCATTCTTAAGCTATATTTGTGAAGATGTGAACTCTTGTAGTTTTTACAGGGGTACATGTTTTTTTTCCTGATTTTTTTTTTTAGCATCTTGAAAATTGTTGGTAGGAAGTTGTGAAAATGATATTTTCCTATGTAATGTTAACTTGTTTACTCATCTCTTTAGCATGATGGTTTATTTAACCATCAAGCTTATTCTGGACAACAGTAGAAGATAAGCTAGATTGTATTATTCTTGCCATTCAAAAAGTTAAATAACTAAGTTAAATCTTCAGCAGAAAAAAAATGTGGTTGGATTTATGGAATCTAGGATCATTTGGGGGGAAGTGCCATAGTATTCAACATATGACTGGAAGTTGTAGGGGTAACATATAAAATCCCATTGTGTAGTGTCTCATTTTATGGGTTTTTTTTTTGGAGGTTGGGTTAGACAGGGATATTGCTAATGATCATATACCAATTTCATTTACTAGCAAACTTTTAACATACAGACTTGGATTACATAATGTAGAACCTTTTTTCATTCACTTTTTCTTTCCTTCTCTCTTCATTTTGGATAGCAAGGCATTTTTATTTTAAAAACTTTATTGTGAGAATGATTCTAGTATGCCAAAGTGATCCCTGGCATAAAAAAGAATGAATATGGACTCTGGAGGTCCAGTGGATTGGTGGATACAGCAGCAAGGAAGATAGTGAAAATGGCTGGGATAGAAAGGAAGAAGCATGCTCTGCTGGTCTGGGAATGGATAGACACAGTGAGCTAGTGCAAAGGTCACTGGTTTTGGAGTCAAGAGATCTTGATTCCAGACCTGGCTGGGAGACTTATTAACTATATAACTTTGAACAAGTCATTTAGCTTCCCTGAATTTGTTTCCTTATATGTAAAATGGTTATATATATATACATATATATATAACTTAATGATTTGTGAACTTTAAAGTGCTATGTAAGAATGATTTATTATTATTATATGTAAGCATTGGATCCTGAGATAAAATCCACAAGTTTCTGATGGTTCCTAGCAGTTACTGAATTTATTTTCTAAAATGATTGAAAGTCATGTCTTTGACATTCTGTTTTAGAATTTTGATTCAGGGATCAATGGCAAGTTGCCAATCTATTACATTTAGGACTCTCTATCTCCTTGTTGATTACTGGGGAATTTGGTCATCTCCAGGCTTCTGACGCTTCTGCCTACACACACACAGATACATATTTTTAAATTTATCAATACTTTCCAAGAAATTATATGTGTGATTTCCTTCAGCATTCTCATTATTAACTCTGTAACCCTGAGCAAGTTCATTTTGGTATCAAGACCTGAAAAGTTTTAAAACAGCTAGGTTCTCTATTTCATTAATCATCTTGAGCTATCATTACCTCTCAAAAGGTTCTACCATATTGAATTTGAAGAGCACTCACACCTCTGGTTAAGATGGACTACAATTCTTCCTCCTGATTAGCATCTATTAACATTGTACCATTTGTCCACAATCATTGAGTGTATTCCATTTTTTATTTATTTTTTCAACTTAAAACATGATTTTTATGTATCTAGCACTATTTTATTTTATTTGCTTTTGCAAGATTTGGTTCATTCTAGAATTTGGCTTTTTAATGCGCTTATCTTTTCTACAAGTTCTTGATCACGTCTCCTTGTTTTCCTCTTCCATCAGACATTCTTTTCTAATTTGAACTCTGAGAATTTTCTATATATCTAGTTTTTTAAATGATGCCTCTTAGTCTTTCTTATCCATTTTGGGTCAGAAGATCTAGTTTCAAAATCTTTTATTTCTGTTTTCTCACCTTTGCAACCTTGGTCAAGTTGTTTAACTTCTCTGGACCTTGATTTATTCATATATAAAATAAGAGGGTTAGATGAGATAACCTGTGATATCAGTCCATCTCAAAATCTTTGATCTATGATTATGAAGTCAGTTTCATTTTTAAGATCTTTCCAATATTGTGTGCCATGTCTTCTTTAGCAATTGTTAGACATATGATCATATTGATCTTAACCATGAGCCAGACCCTGAGGAAGTTATACCACACAACTCTGAAATTTCCATCCAGGGACTTCTAAACTTCCCACTTCCTGAGAGAGTAATTATTCATCCCTTTATATCTAACCATCCCTAAGACATAACTTTGATTCAGATCTCATTCAGTTGTCCAGCTAGTCACTTGGGCTGTCTTGTCATGGGCTCTGCTACTGGCCCACTTTACCACCCCTTCCCCTCATCTCTTGCTCTAGACACAGCAATTAAATCAGTAGTACCATTGCTTCTTGAACAGAGAGTCAATTAGATAATCTTTCTGTCCTGATGTGGGCAACATTTTTCTTCATCAGTCCTTTGGAATCATGGTTGATTAGAATTCTTAAGCTGACAAAGAAGAAAATGACAATTTTGGTGGTGCTACATGAAAACATACAATGCACATAGGTGCACTTTTGGTGGAGTATTGAATTTTCCTGACCATTCTGAAAAGAAATTGGAATTGTGCTTAAAAAATTCTAAATTCTGAATGCCCTTTGACCTAGCAATCCTAGGTCTATATTTGAAAGAGATCAATGAAAGATGAAAAGGCTGTATGTATACAAAAATTTTTATGATGGGTTTTTTTTTTCTGGTGACAAAGGACTGGAAACTAGAAGGACGCCTACTAATTGGAAAATGACTAAACAAATTATGGTAGGAATATATTGAAAAATTGTTGTGCTGCAAGAAATGAAGAAAGAGATAATTTCAGCAAAATTTAGGAAGTCATGTATGAACTGTTGCATAAAAAAGTGAGCAGATCCAGAAGAACAATTTCTACTATTAACAGTAATCATGTAATAACAAACATGTTCAAAGACTTGAAGTTCCATCCTCTATTGCACACTCAGTGCTAACACATTTTCCACCACCACCAGTTGGCAGAATCTATGTTTTCTACCTCTCTCTCTCTGTCTCTGTCTCTGTCTCTCTTTCTGTGTCTCTCAACAGAGGTCACCACAGTGAGACCACTAAAGAGAGAAGCCCATGAGATTGTTTTTGCTAACTGTATCTGGTGTTTGTGTAGGGGGCAGGGGTAGAGGCAGGATAGGGACAAGGAGATTTAAAGAGAGCTTTAAATATTTTAAATCTCTGATATTATTCCATAAGGCTTTTCCTTTGATATTTCTGCCTTCTCACCTTTTTTAAATATACTTGTAATTAATATGGATTTTGTACGTATTTCCTTCTTTTGAAAATATTAGGCTGGAGAAATTATGCCGAAAATATCTACTCCATCATCCTATTGCACATGTGATCTGTAACAGAGTTTCAGGAAGATTGTATGACTTAATTACCTAAGCAACCCCCACTCCCACCCTAAGAGTGTCACAGCAGAGGCTAGAACTCAGGTCATCTGTCTCCTAGACTAATATTATTTCTGTATGCCTCAAAAATATTAGTTGAACCAGAAAAGCAAATTTTAGACAGTGCTAGACAATAAATTGAATCCTGGTCTTATGATTTTTAGTCCTCTGAATTTTCTACCAAGCAGTGTTATATCTCCCTAACCTATCTGCACATTAAATATGCACAATCCAGAAAGCTTTGTATTATGACTCTAATCAGTTTATTGGGCACAAGTTTCTCATACTTCTTGCTTTTAGTTTTTGTTTCTACTTGTGCACTTTGTGTGAATAAGATGAATATTAGCAGATTTATCTACATCTTTTCATTTCTATTCTACAGCAATATCTCCTTAGAGTAATATTTGATGTTATAGTAATTTCCTTCCTATCACCGAGTTTCTAACTATGCTAATGGAAGTTAGACTGGTTGCAGAGACATTCGTGAGAACTACCCATGCAGTAACATTTAAACAATTTATTTGATCTCTCTTTAGCTTACCTGCTCATGCTTTTGGAACAGTGATGTTGACCTTGTTGGAACTTTGTCTATAATCATGATAAATCTTTCAATAAAACCTAACAGAAAATAGCATTAAAATATCTGAATGATTTATTAACCCTTTGAGAGCTTCATGATGTGTAATACACATCTTAGCAATGAGGCACTCGTATGACTTTCTGGGCACTTATGGTTTACTTCCTTTCTCAAGAACTAATGGCTTCATATTAAGTAAACAAGAAAGAGGTCAACATAGTAAACAGTGGCAAATACTGTATATTGCCAAGAAAGAGAGACTGTACTTTTTCTTCATCTGTCCCAAGGTTCTAGAGTGATTTTTTTCATACTCTGTCATTAATAAGATTTCACTGGTAAGTACACATACATAAGAAAAATAGAAAGGACACAATCCCTGGAGAGAAGAGACCTGTGTTCTAGTCCAAGCTCTTCCACTAATTAGCTTTGTGATATCTAGCGTATCATTTAATTTTCTTGTGTCTCAGTTTGTCTGTCATCTGTAAAATTAGGAAGTTGGACTAGATAATTCAATTCAATAAATTTATGAAGGTACCTTGTTCAGAGCACCTTGCTAGGCCCTAGGAAGATAAATTTAGATAATATGCTATTACTATTCTAAATAAAATTATGATTTAGTAAAGGCATATGCTATATATACAAATAATTATAGCATAAAATAATTAATAATAAATACAGAAAAATACAAATAAAGTGTTATAAGAACACCTGTGGAGAAAGACCATTATTGACTGAGAGAAATTAGAGAAGCTTTGCTTGAAAAACTGGCACTTGAATTAGCCTTTAGACAATGAGAAACATTTTAATAGTTGATGATAGAGGAGGGAAATTTTCCAAATATATGTAAAGGGGAAAATTGGGGATAAAAAGTAGTACAGTGTGGGTGGAGTGTAGAATATGTGGAAGTATGATAAAATAAGATTGAGGAGTGAGAGAGGCACCATATTGTAGAAAGCTTTCATTGCATTAAAAAAGAATCCCTATTGCTTGCTAAATAATTAGAAGTCCTCTAGCAGATGAGGATCACAACCAGATCTAAGCATAAAGAAGGTAAGTTTGATGATATGAAATGAACTGTGAAGTGGAGGAAGGATAGTGGAGGTTGGATCCTTGCATTGGGTAATGACAGTGAGAAAGGAGAATATGGGTTGAATTCTAGAGTTATTATTCTAGTAGACTTAATAGGATTTGGGGCATGGTTATGAAACATGAGAGCAAGGGAGGAGGAAAAGAAGACAAGATTTCAAACATGAGAAACTTAGTGAATTGTAGGACCACTAATAGTAATAGTGAAGACACAGGAGGAACAAGAATTTTTTTTTGGTGGGGAGAGTGAAGGTTTAAACTCAGATTTGAACATACTGAATTTGAAAAGATGGTGGGTCATTTAGGTAGTGATGCACTCTAGATAGTTGGACAGGTGAAACTGAGCCATGAGAAAGAAGTAGGAGCTAGAGAAAAAGATTTAAAAGTAATCTCAAATGACGTAAGGATGATGATTGAAACTATAGTTTGAAATGAAAGCACCAGATGTAGAGAACTATCAAAGAATGATTAATCTCTCAAGTATCTTCTAACTCATATAATTTAGATTATTATAGAATAGATGCTCTCTGCTTCTGGAATTTGGAGCGAAATTGGGGTTAATGACTGCAAGGAAAACAATTGACTTAAAGTTTTATCATAAAGCAACCATAAAGATAGCAACATTTATATTAGGAACAGCTTTTTTTTTTTAAAAAAAAAAAGATACTCTGATATTTTGATGGATCTGAGATCAAAACAATGTTGATAATTCTTCCATTGCTACAGAAAACAGCCCTGCATAATTTCCTGTTGTTGAAATCATAGATTTAGGGCTAAATGGGAGCTAAGATGTCATCTATTCCTGACTTTTGTCCATGCCTTGCAAGAAATTTGCCAGAGGGAATCCATCTAATGTTCTAGGGAATTTCCTCTAGACCTCTTGACATTTCATGGATGTGAGTGGCACCAACAAGCTCCATCAGTTATTCTTAGCTCCCACTGGAATCCATTATATTTTTCATTGTTCATTATATTTTTCACATGTATCTTTGATGACATTAGAGATTATATGACTTTTGTATCTTTATCCTGCAGCCTGCTCACTTTAAAATCTGCCCCACCATTGCCTTTTGGGTGATTTTCAACTTAAACTATTGGGAGATTGTAGCATACCATGACTCACAGTCATTATAAAAAGGAGCATCTTGTAGAACTCACTTTATACAGGAAATCCCAATTCTATTTAGACTATGTGCTGGACGTCTTTCATGATGGTGACAAATAGCTTTGGTGAGCATACATAATCCTGTTTTATGCCTCAACTGATAATAATGATCAGAGGGTCATATAATTTATTGCTGTTGTTACATTTTTCAAGGAATCCTGTATGATATTTTACATATGTCTATGAGATAAGAGATTCAATAAGGTTAAGCTGTTTACATTTCTATATGGGAAGATGATTAGAGTAGAAGGATTCCTCATAGAAAGAGGGAGTGGCAGTGAGTCAGTTATGTTGGGATGATGTAAAAAAAGAGAAGTCAGGGGCAGGTAGGTGGTGCAGTGGATAGAGCACCAGCCCTGGAGTCAGGAAGACCTGAGTTCAAATCCAGTCTCAGACCAGATACTTAACCCTTACTAGCTGTGTGACTCTGTTAACCCCAATTGCCTTGCAAAAAAAAAAGAATCCAAACTATCTTTAAAAAAAGATAAGAAAGAAGCAATCCCTAGAAGAAGGGAGAAGGGAGAGGAAGAAGGGGGGAAATTTTCTCACATTAAAAAGGTACATAAGGAAAAGCTTTTACAATGGAGGGGAAAATGTTGGGGATGGGGCAGGAAATACTTAAACCTCACTCACATCTAAATTGGTTCAGAGGGAATACATGCACACACACATATACATACACACACACACACATACACACACACATATATATGTATATATACATATATAACACACACACTCAATTGGAAAAAGAAATCTATTTTACCCAACAGGGAAGTGGAGGAAAAATGAGGTGATATAAGTGAGGGGAAATTAAAAGAAAATAATGGTAAGAAGCAAAGCAGATTTGAGGAGAGAGAGAGAGAGAGAGAGAGAGAGAGAGAGAGAGAGAGAGAGAGAAGGATAAGCAGAACAAAATAGGATGGAGGGAAATGCATAGTTAGTAATCATAACTGTAAATGTGAATGAGATCAACTCACACATAAAACAGAAGCAGATAACAAAATAGAATAGAAACCAGAATCCAACATTATGTTGTTTACAACAATCACACTTGAAAACAGACTTAAAATAAGGGGCTGGAGAAGAAACTATTATGTTTCATTTGATGGAACAAAACAGGGATAACAATCATTATCTCAGATAAATCAAAACCAAAAATAGACCTAATTAAAAGGGATAACCAGGGAAATGACATCTTGCTAAAAGGCACCATCATAATGAAGTAATACCATTACAAATTTATATATGCAGTAAATTGTGTAGCTCTAAGTTCTTAAAGGAAAAATTAAATGAATTACAGAAGGAAATAGACAGTAAAACTATACTAGCAGGGGACTTCAACTTTCCCTTCTCGGAGCTAGATAAATACAACCTTAAAAAAAAAAAACTAAGAAGGAAGTTAAGGAGGTGAAGAGAATCTTAGAAAAATTATATATGATAGACCTCTGGAGAAAACTGAATGGGCATTGCTATATATGACACCTTCACAAAAAATTAACCATGTGTTAGCACATAAAAATTTCACAGCCAAGTGTAGAAAAGCAGAAATATTAAAAACATTGTTTTCAGACCATAATGCAACAAAAATCACATTCAACCAAGCACTGTGGAAGCATAGATTGAAAATTAATTAGAAACTAAATAATCCAATCCTAAAGAATGAGTGGGTCAAAGAAAATTCATAGAATCAATCAACAATTTCATTGAAGACAAAGACAATGAGACAACATTCCTAAATTCATGGGATATAGGTAAAACAGTACTTAGGGGAAAATTAATCCCAATACTATGTAAACTACCTGAAAAAATAGATAAAGAAAGAATTCTACCAAATTCCTTTAGGAATACAAATATGCTTTTGATACCTAAACCAGGGAGAGCAAAAACAGAGGACAAAAACAAACTACAGACCAATTTCCTTAATGAATATCAATGTAAAAATTTTAAAAACACTAACAAAGAGATTACAACAATTTATCACAAGGATTATACACTCTGATCAGATGAGATTTATACCAGGAATGCGGGGCTGCTTCAATATTAGGCAAACTATTAACATAATTGACCATCTCAATAACAAAACCAACAGAAATCAAATCATTCTTTCAATAGATGCAAAAAAATAAGCCTTTGACAAAGTACAATACACATTCCTGCTAAAAACATTAGAAAACATAGGAACAACTAGAGCTTTTCTTAAAATGATAATTAGTATCTATCTTAAACCAAGAGTAAGCACTATCTATATCTGAGATTAACTTGAAGTCTTTCCCAATAAGATCAGGGGTGATGCAAGGATGCCCATTATCACCGCTATTATTCAGTATTGTACCAGAAATGCTAGTTATAGCAATAAGAAGAAAGATAAATTGAAGGAATAAAAATAGGCAATGAGGAAATAAAACTATCACTCTTTGCAGACAATATGATGGTGTACTTAGATGACCCTAGAGAATCAATGAAAAAACTAGTTCAAATAATTTAAAATTTCAACAAAGTTTCAGGATACAAAATAAACCCAAATAAGTCATCAGCATTTCTATATATTACCAACAAAACCCAACAAGAAGAGATAAAAAGAGAAATTTCATTTGTTCATGGGTAGGCTAAGCCAATATAATAAAAATGACATACTAACAAAATTCCCCCAAAAATTATTTTATTGAGCTAGAAAAAATCATAACAAAATTATTTAGAAGAGAAAAAGGTCAAGAATATCAAGGGAATCAATGAAAAAAAATATGAAGGACTGCAGCCCAGTAGTACCAGATTTCAAACAATATTACAAAATAGTAATCATCAAAATAAATGTGTACTGGTTAAGAAATAAAGTGGTAGATTGGTTGAATATATCAGGTACACAAGAAATAGTAGGAAGTGACAATAGTAATCTAGTGTTTGATAAACCCAGAGATCCAAGCTTTTGAGGTAAGAATTCAATATTTGAAAAGAAATTGCTGTTTAACATGGAAAGCAGTTTAGAAGAAAATAGGTATAAATCAACAGCTCAAATCATATACCAAGATAGGATCAAAATAGATAAATGATTTAGACATAAAGGGTGATAAAGGGTAAATTAGGAGAGCATGGGAAAAATGTACCTGTCAGATCTATGGATAAGGGAAGAATTAATGACCAAACAAGAAGTAGAAAGGATCACAGGAAGCAAAAATCTGTAGTTCTGATTACGTGAAACTAGAAAACTTTCACACAAACAAAATTAATGCAGCTAAAATTAAAAGGAAAGCAGGAAACAAAAACATTTTACATCAAGTTTCTCTGATAAAGGCCTCATTTCTCAAATATATAAGGAACTGAGCCAAATTTATATAACTAAGAGTCATTCCCTAAAGGATATGAACAGCCAATTTTCAGAAGAAGAAATCAAAACTATCAATAGTCACATGAAAAAATGTTCTAAATCTCTACTGATTAGGGAAATGCAAATTAAAAAAAAAACTTTGAGGTACCACCTGACACCTATCAGATTGGCTAACATGAAAGAAAAGGAGAATGACAAATTCTGGAGGAGATGTGGAAAAAATGGGGCATCACTAATGTTGTTGAAGTTGTGAACTGATACAACTATCCTAGACAGCAATTTGGAACTACATCCAAAAGGACTATAAAACTGTACATACCCCTTTACCCAGCAATACCATTATTAGGTCTGTACCCCAAAGAGGTAAAAGAAAAGAGAAAAGGATATTTTCTTTTTTTAAGATTCATTAATGTGTAGGAGCTTTGACTTTGTTGTCTTCTTCTGGTTGTACGTTTTGATATTCTTTTTCACCAAAGAAAGATTCTATGGTCTGACTTTTTTTGTGCCTTTGTTTGCTCATGATCACAGCCAATTACTTTAGTTTTAAACTCTTTGTTAAGGTAGGGGTCTGCTTCCAATATGGAGAATGTACTGTCCCAAGCTTTGGGGGTTTTGTGCAGCTGTTTTCAGAGATACTTCTAGGGACCTCAAAATATTCAATTCTTCCAAGGTGATATGATCAAGGGCGAGGTGTTTGCTCCTTTCCTGGCCTGTGCTCTGGTCTATGAGTGACCATAAGCCCTCTTTTCTGCCTTGGAACTGTAAGGAGGATTCCCTCTCCACTGTCACCACAAGCTTTACCATGCCAGCACTCCTCCTTCCTGCAGGATTGCCACCCAGAATCGTGATGCAGATTCAACCACAGGTAAAGAAAGAGAATCCTGCCTCAGCACCAGCAAAGAGATCTCTGCAATTCCCTACTTGATTCCCCCTCAGTCTGTAGGTTGGAAGCTCTGGAAGCAGCCACCACCAGACTGGGCTGGGGCTGGGGCTGGGACCAGGCTTCTCTCTCACTGCAGTCACAGACTTTTCCTACTAACCTTCTAAGTTGTCTTTGGTGTTTGTGGGTTGAGAAATCTGGAAACCACCACACCTCCCCTTGATTAAGTCCCCTGAGGCCTGCTCCAGGTTCCCTGAGGCCTGGTCTTTGTGTGCACGCCCACACTGAACTGCATTTCTCTCCCAGTCCAGCATGAAAGACCTTTCTAATCAACTATCCAGGTTGTCTTGGGCTGGAAATTTGTTTCACTCTGTCTTTTTGTGGGTTCTGCTGCTTTAGAATTTGTTTAGAGTCATTTTTTACAGGTATTTGGAGGGATTTGGGGGAAAGTTCAAGCAAGTCACTGCTTTTACTCCGTGATCTTGGCTCCACCCCAAGAAAATCAGAAAAAAACATTTTCACAAAAACATTATAGCAGCTTTTGTGGTGACAAAGAATTGGGAATTGAAGAGATGTCCATCAATTGGGGAATGGCTGAACAAGTTGTGGTATATGATTGTGATTGAGTTCCATTGTGCTATAAGAAATGATGAGCTGGATAATTGCAGAAAAACCTGGGAAAACTTATATGAACTCATTCAAAGTAAAGTGAACATTTAGGGAATTGTACACAGTAATAACAGTATTGTAAAAATGATCCTCTGTGAAAGACTTAACTACTTTGATCAAGACAATGATTCAAGTCAATTCCAAAGGATCCATGATGAAAAATCCTATTCACCTGCAGAGAGAAAACTAATGAACTCTAAACGCAGACTGAAGCATATTTAAAACTTTATTTTTCTTGCTTTTTGTCTGCTTTTATTTTCATTTACATGGCTAACATGGAAATATGTTTTGCAGGACTTCATATGTATAATGATATCAGATTGCTTGCCTTATCAAGGAGGGAGATGGGCAAGAGTAGGGGAAATGTGAATTCAAAATTAAAAAAAAAAGATTGTTAATTTTTAAAAACTTTTATTGGGTAATATTATAGGTAAAGCATGGAGACAAGGGACACCATGGATTGGACACCCTCAATTCAGAGGGTCAGAAGGTAGTGATGAGGTGGAGTATCAAGGCTAGTGGGATTTTGTAGGATAATGAGGGTTTCCCAAAAATGAGCTCCCAAGGGCATGTTGGAGAAGTAAGAGAAATCTAAAAGTAGTGCAACCAGATGAGACATGAGGAGATATCAGAGCTAAGCACCCTCTTTAAATGGAGGTTTTGGAGTTTATGCCCTCATCTTCCAATCAGAGAAGTTTTTGACAAGTTTTCTTTGACAAAACTAAACTTATTTTGTATTTTGTGCTGTACACAAAAGGAGCAAAGTCAAGGTTTCTTGTTTCCTCACAAATAACTTTTATATTTTGCATAGTGCCACCATGTGTTTTTTCACATTCATCTTTTCTCTCCCTGCTTCTACTCCTGGCCATTTGTATGCATAATCTTAATCAATTGCACAGGTAATGGTATATTCACCGCGATGAATTGTTTATGGTCTTTTTTCCCCTCAGTAATTATTTGAACCATTGTTAAAGTTACTGTCAAATATCAGAGATTAATACGTAGTAAATCATGTGGGGCTTAACAATTACCCCCAAAGAGATGATAACCCAAACCATTGCCTTTAACCTTGTACAACCATTAGTACTCAGGGAATATTATGCTTATTATTGTGATTACATGATGAAAATGAGGGAGGAAAAAAATCATATCTCTTCCTTTAACTAAAACAACAACAAAAATTCATTTTAAATTTTGGGGTCAAAATTCCATTAATTCCATTAAACAAAAAGTAAGTAAAGATTACAGAGAATTTATAATAGTATTATCTTTTTCTAGGATCTTATATGGTGACATTTCTTTTCTGTGATTTCTTAATGCTCTTTCTTTTTTCCCATTTTCAAAAGTGCATGACATAGATTTACCTTTCAAATGAATACTTATTAATTATATTTGTTAATTCTTTAAAATAACTAGAATAATCCTCTAATATTGCAAATTAGGTTTCATGGATATTGATCATATTGATTGATTCATTCAGCTGCCTTTTCTATAGCCTTCTAGATTCCATATCCTCAACTGGAAATGGAATGAGCAGTGGAAAGACTAGATTGGTGGTAGCAAGAAAGGAACATTTAATGTTTTAAATTTTTAAGTATTTTTCTTATTTTTCTTCAGTAGCCAGAAAGTAGCTATATTCTGAATAAATGGAAACTAGAACTTTAAAAGTCTCTCTCTCTCTGTCTCCCTGTCTCTCTGTCTCTGTCTCTCTCTCTTTCATCATTTCTCCCTCAAATGCCTTTACTTCTCAATTTCTAAAGCTACTTATCTTCCATGCTACTCCATCTATCCATGATCTTCTGCTTCACCTCAGCTACACTCTGAGTTGATCATACCACTGATCTTTCCGTAACACTCAAATATTCTGAAATCCCTTTATCTGTTCATAGTACTCTGTCATTTCATTTGTTCCTCTACTTTATAATACCTAATTCTGGTTTTTATCTTCAGTGAGACATCCATTCTAGACATTTATCCATTCTTTTTCAGGTCATCACCTCTCCACCATGTACACTCTCCTCCCTTCCCTATCCCTACCCCTTGGTGCATCAGTTGTACTCTGTAGTATCCTCTACTCTTGAGCCCCTTTGTCCTACCACTAATCATGCTTTGCTGAACCCCAATCTTGGATTATTTTTGCCATATGCTTCCTTCATACTTATTCATATACTGATGACTAGAGATGAAAAAAATAATGGAGTTGTGTTGACTAGGTCAACTACAAATTTATATGTTCCAATCTCTGCTGAGCCCTCACTGAGGTTAGGAATTAATCATTCTTCTCCTTCAGCCATCTTCTCCTTCAGCCATTCTTCTCCTTCTGCCATCAGCACTTGGTGTCTATCTCTACTTCTTCTTTTTTAACTCCTTTTTTAAATCCTCTGAAATCTAGCTTTCAATCTCATCACCTGAAACTGCTATTTCCAAAATTATTTGTAATCTCTAAAATGCCAAATTTAAAGGATTTTTTTCCTTGCTGATCACTTTCTCCTCTTATATTCTATTTCATCTCTGGTTTTCTATAACACTTCTCCCTCCCAATTCTTCTTCTTTCTATTTAACTGCTCTTACTCCTTTACTACTACTTCATTCATATCATGCCTCTCACTAAAGACTTTATTAGAGGTCCTCTTTTCTTTTGGCTTTATACTATTTCACTTGGGGATCTCATAAGCTACCTTGGGTTCAGTTTTCTTCTGTATGCAGATGATTCCCAGATGTACTTCTCCAAGCCTAATCTCCTTCTTGAATTAGTCAAGCATTACTTTTGGAAAATCTCTGAACATAGACTCCTGAAAATTTTGGAAAATATTTTGAATTCTTTTGGAAATCTTGAAGTAGATGTCCAAAGAGCATCTCAAACTTAATGTTGTCAAAAAAGAATCTATTTTCCTTCCTGCAGAACTCTTTCCTCCTCTAATTTAGCCTTTTATGGTCAAGGGTACCACCATTTGCAACTAGGTTAGAAATTCCCAAATCATTGGGCATTCATTTTCTTTATTTTTATTTTTTTTATTTTCAGGCAATTGGGGTTAAGTGACTTGCCCAGGGTCACACAGCTAGTAAGTGTCAAGTGTTTGGTCTGAGGCTGGATTTGAACTCAAGTCCTCCTGACTTCAGGGCCAGTGCTCTATCCACTGTGCCACCTAGCTGACCCTCGTTCATTTTCTAACATGCAGCTTTTCCTACATGTTTTCTTTTATCCCTGATAAAACATTTCATCCTACTAAAGAGATGCAAATTTTTATGCAATATGCTTAATGTATTTATTGTAACATTCATTTTTAAAAATTTTGACCTTTAAATTCTCTTCTTCCCTCCAGTTCTTCCCCCATCTATTGAGAAGGCAAGCAATATGACATCAATTATACATATGAAGTCATGCAAAACATATTTCCATATTCACCATGTTGCAAAAAAAATGAAAAAAAGTATGCTTCAATCTGCACAGAGCTCGTAAGTTCTCTCTCTGGAGATGAATAGCACTTTTTGTCATGAGTCCCTTGGAATTGTCTTGAATCATTATATTGATCAGGGTAGTTAAGTATTTCACAGTTGGTCATCATTAAATATTGCTGTTACTATATACAATGTTCTCCTGATTCCACTCATTTCACTTTGTATCAGTTCATATAAGTCTTCCTTTTTTCTGAAACTATCCCCTTTGTCATTTCTTATAGCCCAAAAGAATTCTAACACAATCATATACCACAACTTGTTCAGCCATCCATTTCCCTCAATTTCCATTTCTTTGCCACCACAAAAAGACCTACCATAAGTATTTTTGCATATATGAGTCCTTTTTCTTTTTCTTTTTCTTTGTCTCTTATAGGTATACAGATCTAGTGGTGGTACTGCTGGGTCAAAGAGTATGCACAGTTTTATAGCCCTTTGAGCATAGCTCCGAACTGTTTTCCAGAATGGTTGTACCAGTTCACAACTCCACCAACAGTATATTTGTGTACTCAGGTTTCCACAAGTGAATGCTATTTTAAAGGAGACTTTCTACAGAAAATGACTTTTCAAAATTACATATTACAAAAAGGGGAGACACATTGGTTGAAATAACAAGCATCCAATTAGAATTTGAGTGGTACATTGGATAGAGTAGTGGACTTGGAGTTAGGAAGACCTAGGTTCAAATTCTGCTTCAGACACTTACTAGCTGTGTCATTTGA
Organism: Vombatus ursinus; assembly: GCF_900497805.2. Taxonomy (NCBI): domain Eukaryota; kingdom Metazoa; phylum Chordata; class Mammalia; order Diprotodontia; family Vombatidae; genus Vombatus; species Vombatus ursinus. The sequence continues at coordinate 41,179,302 of NW_020954608.1, forward strand.
GTTAAAATCCAGCCCATGACACTTATGATCTGTGTGACCTTAGGCATATCACTTAACCTTTCCAAGCCACACTTTCCTCATCTGCAAAATGGAGACTCAGAATTCTTGTAAGGATCAAATGAGACAACATATATAAAGTTTTACAAACCTTAGAGAATTATATAATTAGTTTTTATTAATAAACTTTAATAGGAATAGATGTAGTACCCTGTAATATTGCTATGCTATATAAAAAAGTGAATATTATAGATACAGAGAAGCATGAGAAGATATTGGAATTGGTACCAAGAGAAGTCAGCAGAACTAAGAAAGCAATGTAATGACTTTAATACTTTAAATGGAAAATGCAACAATAATAGAACAAAACAAACTGAATACTTTGAAATTATAATGATTTCAGGCTCAAAGAAAAGACATAAGGTCACCCTTTCTTACTTCTTTGGAGACATGAGAGGACAAAGGGACAATATTAAATACAATATCAGACCTTTTTGATATGATAGTTTATTTTACTAAACTAGATTCCCCCACCCCCTCTTTTTATTCTTTGTTTTAAGGAATGGCTCTCTGGGAAGGAGGATAGTGAATATATGATGTATATGTATATATGTCTATGTGTATATATACATATACATGTATAACAGGAGGGAGGAAGGAAGGGGACAGAGAGATGGAGAGAGAGAGGAAGAGAGAGAGAGAGAGAGAATGTAGGTAATATAAAAACTGAATATATAATTTTAAAAGCACCTAGAAAAAGCAACTCTGATTTTTAGAGATATCAAATCCAAGACATGCATAGTTTCAAAACTTAGTCAATGGGACTCTGCCTTCTCTCTTTGTTAAATACGTTATGGGTATACAGGATCAAATAAGTTTACATTTAGAAAATTATTGAAGCAAATGTGCATGTTGTGTGTTAGGTTATCAGGAATAATTTGTTTGAGTTGCAAGGTACTCCCTCTCATTAATTTTCTTTAAGAAGAAAAAAAAAATGTGAAATGCGTCTTTAACAAATGCCTAGAATAGTCTGCTAAGTGGTTTACTCCACCCCTTCCTCTAACCCCAGGTGGTACAGGACCCATCTGGGCTGTTTGACTGCTCATACAGTTTTGATGAGATGGGAGTCACCAACTCTATTCTTTCCAGTGCAATGGAGGACCACCAGGCCTCACCATCTGCCCTGCCACTTCTTCAACACCCCAGGCATTGGCATCTGACTGACTGATAAGAGAACAAGAATTGTCTTTTGCCTTTCTTTGTATATCCAGCACTTAGCAATGTACCTGGCAGATAGTAGGTGCTTAATAAAGGTTTATTGACTCACTGACCTAGGACCCTGACTTTCAGAACTTTACAATGACCTTGTCAGCCAAACTGTCTTTTATGTAATTTCCTCCCACCCCGCTATTAGAGTATGATTTCCTTCAGAACTGGGTCTGTCTTGATTTTTCCCTTTTTTCCCAGAAAGCAATGTTCTTGACACATAGTAAGCACTTAAAAAATACTTTTTCTTTCAGTCACTTATTCATCTTAGCCATAAGAATTTCTTGAGAGACTTCATCAGATGCTTTGCTAAAAGTCCAGGCAAATGATATGTACAGCATTCCCCTGATCTAACAGTCTAATTAGCCTGCTTTAAAAAAAAATGCCAGGTTCACCTGGCATTTCACCTGAGTGAGCCAAGAAAATTTTATGGAGGAGTTGCCATCTGACTTGTGCCTTAAAAGAAGTCAAAAATTAGGAATGATAGACAAAATGCATGGAGTCATCAGGATGAAATTGAGAAAGAGCTACTCATCAGTTTTATCTGGGACAAAGAGAATATGAGCAAGGAGTTGTGGAATGTGGCTAGAAATATGGATTATAGTCAGATTGTGAATATCTTAAAGGCCAGGCCAGAATAAAGAGATTAGAACCAAAAGATTTTGGGCAGAGGATTGTTATGGTCATACTGGTGCATTAGGAAAATTATTTTGTCAATTATGTGAAGGGTGGACCATAGAGAATAGAGATTGGAGATAGGGAGAACAATTATTATGTTTGTATAATTTAGAGGTGATGAAAGCCTGAAATAGAGTGATAAGCATGCCTAAAGTATGAACTGGTTCTACCCCAAGCTCTATGCATGCCTATGAAGTGCATGTGCACAACAGTGCAATGAAGTAAAGAAATATGAGATTATGCATTTTCTTGTGTATTTCATATCATATTTGTGTGTACTTTATATAAAGAATCAAATATTCAATAAAGTTGTACAGAAAGGTTGGGGGTGCTAAATGATGTTTTCATTATCTTTTAATGTGATTTAGTTTAGGTTTTGGGGTAGATATTGCTCCTATCAACTGTCTAACTCTCCTTGATTCTGTGTTCTAATTGTGAATAGTGAATGCTTCAAACTGACATTCTCCAGCATATGCTTAGAACTCAGGGAACTCAGCTCTTGTCAAAGACTAATTTCCAAGGTGATCCAAGGACCTTGGTTGTGTTCACACCTCTGTCTCACTTGTGTGACAGGCAAGTCCAACCTCTGAAGGTCTGCATTCCATGGGAAGAAATCTTAGGCATCTATAAAAATATATACAAGCAGAATGAAGAAACAAACCTGAAACTATTCTGGATGTAGAGATCTATCTACCTTTTCCCTATTTCTTCTTGATAAAATGCACACCAATGGTGCTTCGTTGCTCTGTGTTTCTCGAGAATGATGTGTTTGGCCTTAGAAGATTATCAGCATCAGCAAAACACCTGATACTTTTTGTATATACTGTTTTCCATCACTTCCCTGTGATTGCAATTGAAGGCAACTAACCCATCACTATGGAATTTTTTTTTTTTTGCAGACTTGCTAATGTTAACAGATCCCTATGCTCTCATAAGAGACAAAAACTGCTACCTTTTCCCAATCACTTCTCCTTAAATAAGCTACCAGCACCACCTGTTTCTGGTTTTCTACATTTGAAAAAAATGGAATACTCAGAAATGTTGGAATAATGGAAAGGCCAGCCTAACCTCAAAATTTAGGTATTTTTTTCTACACAAACTAACTTTTTTTTTTTCTAGAAAGGTGGTCCAGCTAGGTATTTGAGTAGAGATTGGTATGTGGTCCATAACGGGCATATTTCTAAGAGGAGATTATTTGATTGACAATCATTTAGACATATAACAGCTTGGGTCAACTTTGCAAAGTTGACCTAGCTCTTTAAATGTTAGTTATATACTGAGTTTGAATGACATCTTTGGCAAGATGATTTACTCATGTGTTAAGGGTTTCAAACTCCCCCCAAATGAAAGAGTATATGCTTTGTTATTTCTTATTTCATAGTTGCTCACTCTCACTTCTACTAAAAGTGAATATTTTTAGGCTAAACCCTATTTTTCCCTAAGAAACTAGGAGAGGTAGGGAAAGAAAGAGGGAAAAAGGAGTGAGGGAGAGGAAGGGAGGAAAGAAAGAAAGAAAGAAAGACCTGAAAAGAAAATCTGAAATCACAGTACTTTGAGTAGGTGATCTCTCTGAAATACTTTCTGAACATGCTGTTCTCCAATTCTTTTTCTCTTGAAGGATATGGATGCGTGTGTGTGTGTGTGTGTGTGTGTTTATTCAACTTGTGTGTATTTTCCACTTCTCCATCTGGCATCTGCTTTAGCACCAGCCTAGCTGTACGGTGTCAAGAGTACTTTAGCCTTTTCATTATCAAAAGGGAGAAAAATATAATAAGGAATTTTTTTGTAAAAGAGAGAAATCTCTCCACAATCACCCCTCCACCTCATTTTTGTTATGTTTTTGTTTAGTTGTATTTGAGCAAGTTTCTTGCCATTTACCTTTGAATTTGCATTGCCTATTGATTGGCAATTTTAAACTGTTTATTGTGCTCTTTTGTTTCACTGTTCAAGAGCTAAAACAAAAGCCACTAGGCCCTATGAGGTATACATTTGCATGCGGTGAGCGTTGCTTGAGGAAAAAGTAATTGCTAATGCATATTTATGTGGCACAAATTTGCCATTTGTTTATGCATAAAATTATCAATAGTGCAGGGCGGCCCAGCCGTAGAAAATGGTGACCTTTTTAGCTTAATAAATAGAAATCAGCTGTTATTGTGAAGAGATCAGCCATTTATTCTGTGTTGAGGGACACTGCCGGGAAAATGTAGATTGGTGCTGGCAATATCATTAAATGGAAGGCCAGTGACCCTTTCGGTAGAGTCTATTATACTTTATCTAATAGAGAATAAATGACTCAGTTGGCAAATGGATTAAAGAACAGAGTTTTTTTTAAAATTTATTTCATAACCATATAGATTTTTTAAGCCAGTAAAATTGAATAGGAAATTTCAGGCTGACCTGTTGCTAGAATTTGCATAGCACCATGGCTCCTTTAACTAGCTTCCCTATTCATTAATCACAGCTACTTTACTCTGTATCTTTTAGAATGAAGAAATAACACAAGTAATTTTTTTCCCTAGAAAAGTCTCTTTCAATATAATTTATCATCTTTTTCTTTGATTTAAAATTATCATTACATTATGCAAAATTAATTTAAATTTAAAGCCTTAAGAGTACTAGCAATCGCTTAATAAATGTTTGTTGACTTACTTTAGGAGTGATGAGTGTAATGTAAGGTGGCAAGGACAATATATTGCTCTGGAGTCAATGGACATGGGTTCTAATTCAGACTCTGTCATTCAATTTCAGTGTAATCTATGCTAGTCAATTCTGTTCGGTAGGAGTCTGTTTCTTCCTCTCCTAAAAAGAGAAAATTGGACTAGTTGATCTCTAAGGTCCCTTGCAGCTCTTAAGCTGTCATGGCTTTGGAAGACACTGTATTATTAAATTCTGTTAACAATAAGGTTTCATTGTTTCAGATTAAAATGCTATATGTGAAGTTTAAATCTCCTCTTTAGCCTTTTCCCCTGCAAGCCAAAGTGCTACTATCATAAGTTTACCAACTAGTGGTCCTAGGCAGCTTTTAAATAGTCCCCTGCTGTGTCTGGGGAAAAATATGCCTTCAATCTAAAAAGCTGGTCTAGCATCCATTGGCCTGTGGTATGATATGGAGGAATCTTGTATTGCTTTGGTTTGGTTAATTTTGCATGTTAGTCAGTCCTACAGCCCCCAGGGCTTTTTATCAAACTATCCCGAATTCCTTTAAAAAGTAACGTTTGTTTTGGAGAAAAAAAAATATCTCAGAGAAAAAAAAAAGCAATCCCAAAGAAAAAGCCCAAACAGCCTGTTTAAAGTCTCCATGAGCGAGGTGAGGTTTTGCTGTATTCTCCCTCCCCTGACTCTCAAACTTGGGAATGTGGGGGGCGGGGGTGGCAGTCAATTTCTGCAGTGCATCACCAGCGTGACTGAGCAACCTTTTACTGGCAGGAATGGAATTGTTGTTCCTTTTTTAAAGTAGAGGGTGTAAATACAACTCAGGCACTAAAGTACATTAGTCTATAAAATGAATATTTTTTTCTATGTCATTTATAAGGTATTGATTTTGGGTCCATTAGACTCACAGTCCCTAAGAAAAAAATGCTTTTAATGGGTAGGTTGGACATTCCAGAAAGAAGAACGGCACTTGTTAACCCCTTCTATCTCAAGCGCCTGTTCTTGTCGGAAGCACTACAGGAGTGCTGAGAGTTGAGAAGAGGACCCTGCAGGAGGGGGGAAGAAATATTTCTTACTTTCTGTCTTAGGTGGTGCTTCCAAGGAAGGAATTATGAAAAAATTTCAACTCGCTGCCATGACCCTGAATGCAGTAGATTTTATTTTTGTTCACAATAAGAGCAGAATCATTTTAAGATGATGTTCAGTGTATCTATAAATATTTTTTCTAATGTGATTCATAAACTTTCCTGGCCTCCAATTCTTTACAAATATTAACTGATATAGGAAGTCTTTATGATGGAAAGGTATTGAGGGAGATGGTGAGAAAAGAAAAACTAACATTTAGATTTATTTTTAAAAACTCATAATTTATCCATTATAAGTAAAGAAAGTTAACAAAACCATCTCAGAGCTATGACTTGCTATAGACAAATTTGTAAGTGATTTTGGTGAGAATGTGATACTGCAGTGGCTTTTAAAATGGGATCTTTTCTTTTCTATAAGCGTTGAGAAGATAGCTTTAAGAAGCCTCTTTTCAAAATGAAGATGACAGAAAACAATTCTCATCCTATCTAATTAAACTAAATGGTAGAATACTTGTAAAGACTCAAAACAGTTTAAGAAAACTAATGTTTCTACATATTTAAAAATAAAAAAAAATCCCATTAAGTTGTTTTGGCAACTAACATAATTTCTTCTTACAGTGGTTTATTGGGACAGGAATATTCATTTTTGTAGCAATATAATTACAATAGATTTAATATTTTATTTTTAATTCTTTTTCCCAATCTTCCAATACAATATTATTTATAAAGATAAATTAGCCAAGTTAAATCTGATTTCATAAAGTTTTATTGTCATGAAGATTATGAGGTCAGCAATAATTATTTAGAACTTCCCATTTTAATTTGACTTTTCATTTTATATTGTAAAAAACATAAAAAAATACAGGCTCCCTCTTGTGGGTAAAATACTACCTCTGAATTCCCATATTGCATAATGACTGTGATCTGACAAATAAAATAACTGTCTTGCATTTTAAGGGAATTTGGCTG